>NW_027663522.1:0-200000 GCF_964034855.1 Anser brachyrhynchus | reverse complement strand
GTTCTCCTCCAAGGTCGCCCCAACCGAAAAATATCGACCAGGCTCTGCGATGGTAGTGGCCCCAGTGGGGTTGATTGAGGATTCGCGGTGGTCGTTGATTTTTAAGTTCCACAGGGTCTTCTCGTCTTATGTTCACATCCCCGCTTTTGCACGGGGAGATCAATTTCACTGATTATCTGTGAGAGACAGTTAAGACCTCGTTTAGCCATTCATACAAGTCTCGATTTATGGGACAATTGATTGCACTACCTTTGCACGGTTAGGATACCGCGGCCGTTAAACCTAAGTCACCGGGCAGGCATCACCTTCAATACTTGTTTAATTTGCTGAAGGCTATGTTTTTGGTAAACAGTCGGGCCTTATTAATTTGCCGAGTTCCTTTCACAGATTTTAATCGCTCTTATAGGCGCTCCTGAGTCGGGTTAACAGGGTTAGTTAATACGTGGTCTTGTAGGGGTTTTTGTATCTGTCTAGGTCTGTTAATAATGTTTCTATGTAAGCTTGCGCCGTTAGAGGGGTGTGGCCCTGAGTTACTTATTTTAGCATTAATTCTCCTATATTCATAGGTTGACCTGTTTGTGATAAGGGAATCATCTTATTTTGGTATTTTTAGGTGGTGGAGCTTTGACGCACTCTTTTTTGATGGCTGCTTTAGGGCCCACGGTAGGATCAGTAGTAAGAATTATCCGCTAGTCGAGGTTGTGTCCTTTTTTAATGGAGCTGTCCCTCCATTAAATAGCTCTTAATCATCTCATTAGGGTTCAGGATGTCCGGTAGGGAGGATTAAGGGGGAACTTAGATTCGTTTCACAGGTAACCAGCTATCACCCAGCTCGGTTGGCTTTTCACCTCTACTGACAAGTCATCCCACTCTTTTGCAACAGAGACGGGTTCGCTCTCTTTAACTGCTTGAAAGTAGCTCGCTTGGGTTTCGGGGGGGCAAACTTTAGTTCACTTTGCTTGGTTGTTCTCGCTAAACCATGATGCAAAAGGTACAAGGGTTGATCTTTGCTGTCTGTCGCTTTGATTGTTTCACTGCTATTTCATCTTTCCCTTACGGTACTGGGGTCTCTATCGCGTCTAAGTGTCTTTTCTATCGCCTATACTAAGACTGTAAAATGCTTTAGTTTAATTAGTTTAGTAAATTCTTTAGTTTTGGTGTACTATTTGTGTGGTTGAGCTAGAGGGGGGGCTTCAAGACGATCCGGTCTAGTAGATATCTTTCAGGTGTAAGCTGAGTGCTTTGGTGTTATAGCTACGTCTTGATATTCTAAGTACACCTTCCGGTACACTTACCTTGTTACGACTTACCTCATCTTCAGCGTATTTATGGTATTAGTTATGTGGGATGTGGCTTTTGAGGAGGGTGACGGGCGGTATGTACGTGCCCCAGGGCCGGCTTAAAGTAGGCTCTATTGTCCCACTTTACTGCTAAATCCGCCTTCCAGAAGTGGTTTCACGCTTCTTTCCGTGTGCCCTATGAATAGGGAATGTAGCCCATTTCTTCCACTCCATAGGCTATACCTTGACCTGTCTTATTAGCGGGGTGCTATTGTGTCCACTGTTGTGCTCTCATTCGAGGTGGGCTGGCGACGGCGGTATGTAGGCTGTGTTGGCAAGGGGTGGTTGGGTTAATCGGGGATTATCGATTGTAGAACAGGCTCCTCTAGGTGGGTTTGGGGCACCGCCAAGTCCTTAGAGTTTTAAGCGTTTGTGCTCGTAGTTCTCTGGCGGATACTTCGGTAAAGTAAGTATCAAGATTTAGGGCCAGGCACAGTGGGGTATCTAATCCCAGTTTGGGCCCTGGCTTTCGTGGGTTTAAATCAGTCGTTAGTTCCTAAGATCATCTTAATGGTGTGTTTAGGTGCATCTTGGGCTTATGACAGCTCAGTTGCATTTTGATCTTAGTTAGCTAGGATAGGCATTTTACCACTCTTTACGCCGTGTCAATAGGACGGTTGATTTGGGTTTCTTGTATGACCGCGGTGGCTGGCACAAGATTTACCAACCCTTGAAGTTAGGCTGTTGCTATAACTAAGTCAAGTTTGCACTCATTGCTTAATGTTAATTACTGCTGAATACCCGTGGGGGCGTGGCTTAGCGAGGCGTCTTGGGCTACTACTTGGGTGTGCCTGATACCCGCTCCTCAAGGCCTGTATGGGGGTAGGTGGTCGAGGGCGTTTACACTGGGGCGCGGATACTTGCATGTATATATTTAGCAAAAACCAACCGTAAGGTTAGGACTAAGTCTTTTGTCCGCAGGCATGTTTTATGCCATCTTGGCAACTTCAGTGCCATGCTTTGTGTTAAGCTATGTGGACGGGGGTGTGGTTAGCTGATAGTTGAGTGGTGAGTGAGAGTGAAGTATATGAAATTATTGCTTGTGTTTACTATTTTTAGTACTGGAGTTTCTCTAAGTCCTAGGACTAGGAGGAAATGGTGTTTCATAGTGTGTAGGCGTCGGGATAGTCCGAGTATCGTCGGGGTATTCCTGCTAGGCCTAGGAAGTGCTGGGGGAAGAACGTTAGGTTTACTCCTGTAAATATTACCCCGAAGTGGGCTTTTGCTCATGTTTGGTGTAGGGTAAACCCAGTGAGTAGTGGGAATCAGTGAGTAAATCCTGCTAGAATGGCAAAGACGGCGCCTATGGATAGGACGTAGTGGAAGTGGACACTATTTGTCTGATCCGTACTAATTACCGCCATCCTACTCCTTCTATCACTCCCCGTACTCGCCGCCGGTATTACAATATTACTAACTGATCGAAACGTAAACACCACATTCTTCGACCCCGCTGGAGGAGGAGACCCAATCCTGTACCAACACCTATTCTGATTCTTCGGACACCCAGAAGTCTATATTCTGATCCTACCGGGGTTCGGAATCATCTCACACGTAGTCACGTACTACTCAGGCAAAAAGGAGCCCTTCGGCTACATGGGAATAGTCTGAGCCATACTATCCATCGGCTTCCTAGGATTCATCGTCTGAGCTCACCACATGTTTACAGTAGGAATAGACGTTGATACCCGAGCCTACTTTACATCAGCCACTATAATCATTGCCATCCCTACCGGAATCAAAGTATTTAGCTGACTAGCCACCCTGCACGGAGGAACAATCAAATGAGACCCCCCCAATACTATGAGCTCTAGGATTTATCTTCCTATTTACCATCGGAGGATTAACAGGAATCGTTCTTGCAAACTCTTCCCTAGACATCGCCCTGCACGACACGTACTACGTAGTTGCCCACTTCCACTACGTCCTATCCATAGGCGCCGTCTTTGCCATTCTAGCAGGATTTACTCACTGATTCCCACTACTCACTGGGTTTACCCTACACCAAACATGAGCAAAAGCCCACTTCGGGGTAATATTTACAGGAGTAAACCTAACGTTCTTCCCCCAGCACTTCCTAGGCCTAGCAGGAATACCCCGACGATACTCGGACTATCCCGACGCCTACACACTATGAAACACCATTTCCTCCATCGGCTCCCTAATCTCAATAGTAGCCGTAATCATACTAATATTCATCATCTGAGAAGCCTTTTCGGCCAAACGAAAAGTCCTACAACCAGAACTAACTACCACAAACGTTGAATGAATCCACGGCTGCCCTCCCCCATACCATACTTTCGAGGAACCGGCCTTCGTCCAAGTACAAGAAAGGAAGGAATCGAACCCTCACATGCTGGTTTCAAGCCAACTGCATTAACCGCTCATGCTTCTTTCTTATGAGACGTTAGTAAACCAATTACATAGCCTTGTCAAGACTAAATCACAGGTAAAAATCCTGTACATCTCATGTGGCCAACCACTCCCAACTAGGATTCCAAGACGCCTCATCACCCATCATAGAAGAACTCGTTGAATTCCACGACCACGCCCTAATCGTTGCCCTAGCTATCTGCAGCCTAGTTCTCTACCTTTTAGCCCACATACTAACAGAAAAACTCTCGTCCAATGCTGTAGACGCCCAAGAAGTAGAGCTGATCTGGACAATCCTACCTGCTATCGTCCTGGTACTCCTCGCCCTCCCATCCCTACAAATCCTCTACATAATGGACAAAATCGATGAACCAGACCTCACCCTAAAAGCCATCGGCCACCAATGATACTGAAGCTACGAATACACAGACTTCAAAGACCTATCATTCGACTCCTACATAGTGCCCACCCCAGACTTACCCAACGGCCACTTCCGACTGCTAGAAGTTGACCACCGCGTAGTTATCCCAATAGAATCCCCCATCCGCGTGATCATTACTGCAGGAGACGTACTCCACTCCTGAGCAGTCCCAACGCTCGGAGTTAAAACAGACGCAATCCCAGGCCGACTAAACCAAACTTCATTCATTACCACCCGGCCTGGGATTTTTTACGGACAATGCTCAGAAATTTGCGGGGCTAATCACAGCTACACACCCATTGTAGTAGAATCAACCCCACTCCCACATTTCGAGGCCTGATCGTCCCTTCTATCATCATCCTAATCATTAAGAAGCTATGCAACAGCACTAGCCTTTTAAGCTAGCCAAAGAGGGACTTCCCCCTCCTTAATGATATGCCACAGCTTAACCCCGCACCATGATTTTCAATCATAATTATAACCTGATTAACCCTAGCACTCCTCATCCAACCAAAACTACTAGCCTTCACCACAACCAACCCCCCATCAAATAAGACCTCCCTCACTACCAAACCCACACCATGATCCTGACCATGAACCTAAGCTTCTTTGACCAATTTTCCAGCCCCAATCTATTTGGCATCCCCTTAATCCTACTATCCCTACTCTTCCCAGCCCTACTATTCCCGTCCCCAAACAACCGATGAATCAACAACCGCCTTTCTACTATCCAAACATGACTCCTTCACCTAATCACAAAACAACTAATAGTCCCACTCAACAAAAATGGCCACAAATGAGCCATAATATTTACATCCCTAATAATCATACTTCTTACAATCAACCTTCTAGGCCTCCTTCCATATACATTCACCCCAACCACCCAACTATCTATGAACATAGCCCTAGCCTTCCCACTATGGCTCGCCACACTACTAACAGGCCTACGAAACCAACCATCAGCCTCTTTAGCCCACCTATTACCCGAAGGTACCCCTACACCCCTAATCCCCGCACTAATCCTGATCGAAACAACCAGCCTACTAATCCGCCCCCTAGCCCTCGGAGTCCGCCTTACAGCCAACCTTACAGCAGGACACTTACTCATCCAACTCATCTCTACAGCCTCCATTGCATTAATACCCACCCTTCCTGCAGTATCCATCCTAACAATAATCATCCTACTACTCCTAACCATCCTAGAAGTAGCAGTAGCCATAATCCAGGCCTACGTCTTCGTGCTCCTTCTAAGCCTATACTTACAAGAAAACATCTAATGGCACACCAAGCACACTCATACCACATAGTTGACCCAAGCCCTTGACCAATCTTCGGGGCAGCCGCCGCCCTACTCACAACCTCAGGATTAATCATGTGATTCCACTACAACTCATCCATACTACTAACCCTAGGCCTCATCTCAATACTCCTAGTAATACTCCAATGATGACGAGACATTGTACGAGAAAGCACCTTCCAAGGCCATCACACTCCCACAGTCCAAAAAGGCCTACGATACGGCATAATCCTTTTCATCACATCCGAAGCATTCTTCTTCTTAGGGTTCTTCTGAGCGTTCTTCCACTCGAGCCTGGCCCCAACCCCAGAACTAGGAGGCCAATGACCCCCAACAGGAATTAAACCACTCAACCCGATAGAAGTCCCCCTACTAAACACAGCCATCCTACTAGCCTCAGGCGTTACCGTAACGTGAGCCCATCACAGCATCACAGAAGGAAACCGAAAACACGCCATCCACGCCCTAACCCTAACGATCCTCCTGGGATTCTACTTCACAGCCCTACAAGCAATAGAATACCACGAAGCCCCATTCTCAATCGCCGATAGCGTCTACGGATCTACCTTCTTCGTTGCCACTGGATTCCACGGACTCCACGTAATCATCGGATCCTCCTTCCTGACCGTCTGCCTCTTCCGACTGATCAAGTTCCACTTTACATCAGACCACCACTTCAGATTCGAGGCAGCAGCCTGATACTGACACTTCGTAGACGTCATCTGACTATTCCTCTACATAACCATCTACTGATGAGGATCTTGCTCTTCTAGTATATTAATTACAATTGACTTCCAATCTCTAGAATCTGGTATAAACCCAGAGGAGAGCAATGAACGCACTCATGTTCATATTCGCCCTATCATCAATCCTAAGCGCCGCCCTAACCGCATTAAACTTCTGACTCGCCCAAATAAACCCCGACTCAGAGAAACTCTCACCGTACGAATGTGGATTCGACCCACTTGGATCTGCTCGATTACCATTCTCAGTCCGATTCTTCCTCAGTAGCCATCCTGTTCATCCTATTCGACCTAGAAATCGCCCTCCTACTCCCCCTGCCATGAGCCGTCCAACTCCAATCCCCCCTAATGACCCTCACCTGAACTGTAGCGATCCTCCTTCTCCTAACACTCGGACTGGCCTACGAGTGAATTCAAGGGGGCCTAGAATGAGCAGAATAACAGAAAGTTAGTCTAACCAAAAAGATAGCTGGTTTCGACCCAGCAGATTACAGCCAACCCTGTAACTTTCTTATGTCGCCCCTACATTTAAGCTTCTACTCAGCCTTCATTTTCAGCGGACTAGGACTAGCCTTCCACCGAACCCACCTAGTATCCGCCCTACTATGCCTTGAAAGCATAATATTATCGATATTCGTAGGCCTATCAATATGATCCATCGAAAACCAAGTCTCCTCATTCACCATGGTACCAATTCTCATGCTAACCTTCTCAGCGTGTGAGGCGGGCACAGGCCTGGCCATCCTAGTAGCCTCCACCCGCACACATGGCTCCGACCATCTACACAACCTAAACCTCCTGCAATGCTAAAAATCATCCTACCCACAATCATACTTCTTCCAACAGCCCTGCTGTCTCCACCAAAATTTCTATGGACTAACACCACCTTATACAGCCTCCTAATCGCTGCCCTAAGCCTACAGTGATTAATCCCAACCTACTACCCCTACAAATTTTTATCCAACTGAACAGGAATTGACCAAATCTCATCCCCCCTCCTAGTACTATCCTGCTGACTACTCCCACTCATAATCATAGCAAGCCAAAACCACCTGCAACAAGAACCCCTACAACGCAAACGAATCTTTATCTCAACCTTAGTCGCAGTCCAGCCATTCATCCTACTAGCCTTTTCCACCACAGAACTAGCACTATTTTACATCTCATTTGAAGCAACCCTCATTCCCACCCTAATCTTAATCACCCGATGGGGGAACCAACCAGAACGCCTAAGCGCTGGCATCTACCTGCTATTCTACACGCCAGTAAGCTCTCTACCCCTGCTAATCACAATCATACACCTATACGTGAAAATTGGCACCCTGCACCTGCCAACCCTACAACTAACCCACCCAACCCTATCCACCTCATGGACAGGAATACTATCAGGTCTAGCACTGCTCATAGCATTCATAGTAAAAGCCCCACTATACGGCCTACACCTCTGACTGCCAAAAGCCCACGTAGAAGCACCCATCGCAGGCTCAGTACTCCTCGCCGCCCTACTACTAAAGCTAGGAGGATACGGAATTATATGAGTCACTCTATTTATGGGCCCACTGTCCAACCTCCTGCACTACCCCTTCCTAACCCTGGCCCTATGAGGCGCCCTAATGACTAGCTCAATCTGCCTACGACAGACAGACCTAAAATCACTAATCGCTTATTCATCCGTTAGCCACATAGGCCTAGTTATCGCCGCAGGAATAATCCAAACCCACTGATCATTCTCAGGGGCAATGATCCTAATAATTTCCCATGGACTAACTTCCTCCATACTATTCTGCCTAGCCAACACAAACTATGAACGTACGCACAGCCGAATTCTACTACTCACACGAGGCCTACAACCTCTCCTACCACTCATAGCTACCTGATGATTGCTGGCCAATCTAACAAACATAGCCTTACCCCCAACAACAAACCTCATAGCAGAGCTAACCATTATAATCACCTTATTCAACTGATCTGCCTTCACGATCATCCTAACAGGAATCGCAACCCTACTAACCGCCTCCTACACCTTATTCATACTACTAATGACCCAACGAGGCTCAATCCCCTCCCACATCACATCTATGCAAAACTCAACCACGCGAGAACACCTGCTCATAACACTCCACATTATCCCAATATTCCTCCTAATCCTCAAACCCGAACTGATCTCCGGAATCCCCTCATGCAAGTATAGTTTAAACCAAACATTAGCCTGTGATTCTAAGAATAGAAGTTCAAACCTTCTTACCTGCCGAGGGGAGGGTTTAACCAACAAGAGCTGCTAACTCTTACATCTGAGCCTAAAACCTCAGCCCCCTTACTTTTAAAGGATAACAGCAATCCACTGGTCTTAGGAACCACCCATCTTGGTGCAAATCCAAGTAAAAGTAGTGAACCCCACACTACTAATCAACTCCCTCACACTACTCACGCTGACAATCCTCCTAACCCCAATCATCCTGCCATTTCTATTTAAAAACTTTAAAAACACCCCACAAGCCACCACCCGCGCTGTTAAAACCGCATTCCTAATTAGCCTAGCCCCTACAACCGCATTCATCTACTCGGGAGTAGAATCTGTCACCTGCCACTGGGAGTGAAAATTCATTATAAACTTTAAAATCCCCCTGAGCCTAAAAATAGACCAATACTCAATAACATTTCTTCCAATCGCCCTATTTGTAACATGATCAATCCTACAATTCGCCATATGATACATGGCCTCAGAGCCATACGTAACAAAATTTTTCACCTACCTACTGACATTCCTAGTCGCCATACTCCTCCTAACAACCGCAAACAACATATTCCTCCTATTCGTAGGCTGGGAAGGAGTACGAATCATGTCCTTCCTTCTCATCGGCTGATGACAAGGCCGAGCAGATGCCAACACCGCCGCCCTACGAGCCGTAATCTACAACCGAATCGGAGACATCGGACTGATCCTGAGCATAGCATGACTAGCTTCAACATTCAACACCTGAGAGATCCAACAAGCCGTACACCCCCACCAAACCCCAATCCTCCCCCTCATAGGATTAATCCTCGCAGCCGCAGGAAAATCCGCCCAATTTGGACTCCACCCATGACTGCCCGCAGCAATAGAAGGCCCCACCCCAGTATCAGCCCTACTGCACTCCAGTACCATAGTAGTAGCCGGAATCTTCCTGCTCATCCGCATGCACCCCCTGCTAGCCACCAACCAGACAGCCCTAACTGCCTGCCTATGCCTAGGTGCTCTATCAACCCTATTCGCTGCCACATGCGCCCTAACCCAAAATGACATCAAAAAAATCATTGCTTTCTCAACATCCAGCCAACTAGGACTAATAATAGTCACTATCGGACTAAACCTCCCACAACTAGCCTTCCTACACATCTCAACCCATGCCTTCTTTAAAGCCATACTATTCCTATGCTCAGGGTCTATCATCCACAACCTAAACGGAGAACAAGATATCCGAAAGATAGGAGGCCTACAGAAAATACTCCCAGTCACTACTTCCTGCCTAACCATCGGAAACCTGGCGCTGATAGGAACCCCATTCCTAGCCGGATTCTACTCAAAAGACCTCATCATCGAAAGCTTAAACACATCATACCTAAATACTTGAGCCCTACTCCTAACCCTTATAGCCACAGCATTCACCGCAACCTACAGCATCCGCATAACCATCCTAGTCCAAGCTGGACAAACCCGAATCCCCCCAATAGTATCAATAAACGAAAACAACCCACTAATCACCGCCCCCCTAACCCGACTCGCCCTAGGCAGCATTACAGCAGGAATAATCATTACCTCTTTCATCACACCAACCAAAACCCCCCCAATAACCATACCCCTTATCACCAAAACCGCTGCCATCCTCATAACAATCCTAGGAATCATCCTAGCCCTAGAACTATCGAACATAACACACACCCTCACTCACCCCAAACCAAACCCCCTCATAAACTTCTCCTCTGCATTAGGGTACTTCAACCCCCTAGTACACCGATTCTTCTCCAAAAACCTACTAGAAAAGGGACAAAACATTGCCCTACACTTGATCGACCTCTCCTGACTCAAAAAAATAGGGCCAGAGGGCCTTGCTGAACTACAAGTAGCCGCAAGCAAAGCCGCAACCTCAATACACACAGGGCTAATTAAGGCCTACCTAGGATCCTTCGCCCTCTCCATCCTGGTAATAATCCTAATAACACACAGACTCACTAATGGCCCCTAACATCCGCAAATCCCATCCCCTACTAAAAATAATCAACAACTCCCTAATCGACCTACCCGCCCCCTCCAACATCTCTGCCTGATGAAACTTCGGCTCCCTTCTAGCCATCTGCTTAGCCACACAAATCCTAACAGGCCTGCTACTAGCCATACACTACACCGCAGACACTTCACTCGCCTTCTCCTCAGTAGCTCACACATGCCGAGACGTCCAGTACGGATGGCTCATCCGCAACCTCCACGCCAACGGTGCTTCGCTCTTCTTTATCTGCATCTACTTACACATCGGACGAGGCCTCTACTACGGCTCCTACCTATACAAAGAAACCTGAAACACAGGAGTAATCCTCCTACTCACCCTAATAGCAACTGCCTTCGTAGGGTATGTCCTACCATGAGGACAAATGTCATTCTGAGGGGCCACCGTAATCACCAACCTATTCTCAGCCATCCCGTACATTGGGCAAACTCTAGTAGAATGAGCCTGAGGAGGATTCTCAGTAGACAATCCAACCTTAACCCGATTCTTCGCCATCCACTTCCTACTGCCCTTCCTAATTGCAGGAATCACCCTAGTCCACCTAACCTTCCTACACGAATCAGGCTCAAATAACCCACTAGGAATCGTATCAGACTGCGACAAAATCCCATTCCACCCATACTTCTCCATTAAAGACAGCTTAGGGCTTACCCTAATAATCACCCCTCTAATAGCACTAGCCCTATTTTCACCGAACCTCCTGGTTCTTGGAATCCTAGTTGGAAGTGGTTGGCCACATGAGATGTACAGGATTTTTACCTGTGATTTAGTCTTGACAAGGCTATGTAATTGGTTTACTAACGTCTCATAAGAAAGAAGCATGAGCGGTTAATGCAGTTGGCTTGAAACCCATCCCCAGTGGTGCCAGTGCAATCTCTGGACTCACTGCAGAGCATCCCCAGTGGTGCCAGTGCACTCTCTGGACTCACTGCACTGCAGCCCCAGTGGTGCCAGTGCACTCTCTGGACTCACTGCACTGCATCCCCAGTGGTGCCAGTGCACTCTCTGAACTCACTGAAGTGCATCCCCAGTGGTGCCAGTGCACTCTCTGCACTCACTGCACTGCATCCCCAGTGGTGCCAGTGCAATCTCTGGACTCACTACAGAGCATCCCCAGTGGTGCCAGTGCACTCTGTGGACTCACTGTAGTGCATCCCCAGTGGTGCCAGTGCACTCTCTGGACTCACTGCAGTGCATCCCCAGTGGTGCCAGTGCACTCTCTGGACTCACTGCACTGCATGTCCAGTGGTGCCAGTGCACTCTCTGGACTCACTGTACTGCATCCCCACTGGTGCCAGTGCACTATGTGGACTCACTGTACTGCATCCCCAGTGGTGCCAGTGCACTCTCTGGACTAACTGCAGTGCATCCCCAGTGGTGCCAGTGCACTCTCTGGACTCACTGCACTGCATCCCCAGTGGTGCCAGTGCACTCTCTGGACTCACTGTACTGCATCCCCAGTGGTGCCAGTGCACTCTCTGGACTCACTGCAGTGCATCCCCAGTGGTGCCAGTGCACTCTCTGGACTCACTGCAGTGCATCCCCAGTGGCGCCAGTGCACTCTCTGGACTCACTGCAGTGCATCCCCAGTGGTGCCAGTGCACTCTCTGCACTCACTGCACTGCATTCCCAGTGGTGCCAGTGAAGTCTCTGGACTCACTGCACTGCATCCCCTGTGGTGCCAGTGCACTCTCTGGACTCACTGCACTGCATCCCCACTGCTGCCAGTGCACTCTCTGGACTCACTGCACTGCATCCCCAGTGGTGCCAGTGCACTCTCTGGACTCACTGCACTGCATCCCCAGTGGTGCCAGTGCACTCTCTCGAGTCACTGCACTACATCCCCAGTAGTGCCAGTGCACTTCACTGGACTCACTGTACTGCATCATCGGTGGTGCCAGTGCACTCTCTGGACTCACTGCACTGCATCCCCAGTGGTGCCAGTGTACTCTCTGGACTCACTGCACTGCAGGCCCAGTGGTACCAGTGCACTCACTGGACTCACTGTACTGCATCACCAGTGGTGCCAGTGCACTCTCTGGACTCACTGCACTGCATCCCCAGTGGTTCCAGTGCATTCACTGGACTCACTGTACTGCATCTCCAGTGGTGCCAGTGCACTCTCTGGACTCACTGAAGTGCATTCTCAGTGGTGCCAGTGCACTCTCTGGGCTCACTGAAGTGCATTCTCAGTGGTGCCAGTGCACTCTCTGGGCTCACTGAAGTGCATTCCCAGTGGTGCCAGTACACTCACTGGACTCACTGCACTGCATCGGCAGTGGTGCCAGTGCACTCTCTGGACTCACTGTAGTGCATCCCCAGTGGTGCCAGTGCACTCTCTGGACTCACTGCAGTGCATCCCCAGTGGTGCCAGTGCACTCTCTGGACTCACTGCACTGCATCCCCAGTGGTGCCAGTGAAGTCTTTGGACTCACTGAACTGCATCCCCAGTGGTGCCAGTGCACTCTGTGGAGTCACTGAAGTGCATCCCCAGTGGTGCCATTGCACTCTCTGGACTCACTGCAGGGCATCCCCAGTGGTGCCAGTGCACTCTCTGGACTCACTGTACTGCATCCCCACTGGTGCCAGTGCACTATGTGGACTCACTGTACTGCATCCCCAGTGGTGACAGTGCACTCTCTGGACTCACTGCAGTGCATCCCCAGTGGTGCCAGTGCACTCTCTGGACTCACTGCAGTGCATCCCCAGTGGTGCCAGTGCACTCTGTGGACTCACTGCAGTGCATCCCCAGTGGTGCCAGTGCACTCTCTGGACTCACTGCACTGCATCCCCAGTGGTGCCAGTGAAGTCTTTGGACTCACTGCACTGCATCCCCAGTGGTGCCAGTGCACTCTGTGGAGTCACTGAAGTGCATCCCCAGTGGTGCCAGTGCACTCTCTGGACTCACTGCACTGCATGTCCAGTGGTGCCAGTGCACTCTCTGGACTCACTGTACTGCATCCCCACTGGTGCCAGTGCACTATGTGGACTCACTGTACTGCATCCCCAGTGGTGACAGTGCACTCTCTGGACTAACTGCAGTGCATCCCCAGTGGTGCCAGTGCACTCTCTGGACTCACTGTACTGCATCACCAGTGGTGCCAGTGCACTCTCTGGACTCACTACAGTGCATCCCCAGTGGCGCCAGTGCACTCTCTGGACTCACTGCACTGCATCCCCAGTGGTGCTAGTGCACTCTCTGGACTCACTGCACTGCAGCCCCAGTGGTGCCAGTGCACTCTCTGGACTCACTGCACTGCATCCCCAGTGGTGCCAGTGCACTCTCTGGACTCACTGCAGTGCATCCCCAGTGGTGCCAGTGCACTCTCTGGACTCACTGCAGTGCATCCCCAGTGGTGCCAGTGCACTCTCTGGACAAACTGAAGTGCATCACCAGTGGTGCCAGTGCACTCTCTGCACTCACTGCACTGCATGTCCAGTGGTGCCAGTGCGCTCTCTGGAGTCACAGCACTGCATACCCAGTGGTGCCAGTGCAATCTCTGCACTCACTGCACTGCATCCCCAGTGGTGCCAGTGCACTCTCTGGACTCACTGAAGTGCATCCCCATTGGTGCCATTGCACTCTCTGCACTCACTGCACTGCATCCCCAGTGGTGCCAGTGCACTCACTGGACTGACTACACTGCATCCCCAGTGGTGCCAGTGCGCTCTCCGGAGTCACAGCACTGCATCCCCAGTGGTGCCAGTGCACTCACTGGACACACTGTACTGCATCACAGGTGGTGCCAGTGCACTCTCTGCACTCACTGCACAGCATTCCCAGTGGTGCCAGTGCATTCACTGGACTCACTGGACTGCATCACCAGTGGTGCCAGTGCACTCTCTGGACTCACTGCAGTGCATCCCCAGTGGTGCCAGTGCAGTCTCTGGACTCACTGCACTGCATCCCCAGTGGTGCCAGAGCACTCTCTGGACTCACTGCACTGCATCCCCAGTGGTGCCAGTGCACTCTCTGGACTCACTGCACCGCATCCCCAGTGGTGTCAGTGCACTCTCTGGACTCAGTGCACTGCATCCCCAGTGGTGCCAGTGCACTCTCTGGACTCACTGCACTGCATCACCAGTGGTGCCAGTGCAATCTCTGGACTCACTGTAGTGCATCCCCAGTGGTGCCAGTGCACTCTCTGGACTCACTGCAGTGCATCCCCAGTGGTGCCAGTGCACTCTCTGGACTCACTGCAGTGCATCCCCAGTGGTGCCAGTGCACTCTCTGGACTCACTGCAGTGCATCCCCAGTGGCGCCAGTGCACTCTCTGGACTCACTGCACTGCATCCCCAGTGGTGCCAGTGCACTCTCTGCACTCACTGCACTGCATTCCCAGTGGTGCCAGTGAAGTCTCTGGACTCACTGCACTGCATCCCCAGTGGTGCCAGTGCACTCTCTGGACTCACTGCACTGCATCCCCACTGCTGCCAATGCACTCTCTGGACTCACTGCACTGCATCCCCAGTGGTGCCAGTGCACTCTCTGGACTCACTGCACTGCATCCCCAGTGGTGCCAGTGCAGTCTCTCGAGTCACTGCACTACATCCCCAGTAGTGCCAGTGCACTTCACTGGACTCACTGTACTGCATCATCGGTGGTGCCAGTGCACTCTCTGGACTCACTGCACTGTATCCCCAGTGGTGCCAGTGTACTCTCTGGACTCACTGCACTGCAGGCCCAGTGGTACCAGTGCACTCACTGGACTCACTGTACTGCATCACCAGTGGTGCCAGTGCACTCTCTGGACTCACTGCACTGCATCCCCAGTGGTTCCAGTGCATTCACTGGACTCACTGTACTGCATCTCCAGTGGTGCCAGTGCACTCTCTGGACTCACTGCACTGCATCCCCAGTGGTGCCAGTGAGCTCTCTGGACTCACTGCACTGCATCCCCAGTGGTGCCAGTGTACTCACAGGATTCACTGCACTGCATCCCCAGTGGTGCTAGTGCAGTCTCTGGACTCACTGCAGTGCATCCCCAGTGGTGCCAGTGCACTCTCTGGACTCACTGAAGTGCATTCTCAGTGGTGCCAGTGCACTCTCTGGGCTCACTGAAGTGCATCCCCAGTGGTGCCAGTACACTCACTGGACTCACTGCACTGCATCCCCAGTGGTGCCAGTGCACTCTCTGGACTCACTGCACTGCATCCCCAGTGGTGCCAGTGCACTCTCTGGACTCACTGTAGTGCATCCCCAGTGGTGCCAGTGCACTCTCTGGACTCACTGCACTGCATCACCAGTGGTGCCAGTGAAGTCTTTGGACTCACTGCACTGCATCCCCAGTGGTGCCAGTGCACTCTGTGGAGTCACTGAAGTGCATCCCCAGTGGTGCCAGTGCACTCTCTGGACTCACTGCACTGCATGTCCAGTGGTGCCAGTGCACTCTCTGGACTCACTGTACTGCATCCCCACTGGTGCCAGTGCACTATGTGGACTCACTGTACTGCATCCCCAGTGGTGCCAGTGCACTCTCTGGACTAACTGCAGTGCATCCCCAGTGGTGCCAGTGCACTCTCTGGACTCACTGCACTGCATCCCCAGTGGTGCCAGTGCACTCTCTGGACTCACTGTACTGCATCCCCAGTGGTGCCAGTGCACTCTCTGGACTCACTGCAGTGCATCCCCAGTGGTGCCAGTGCACTCTCTGGACTCACTGCAGTGCATCCCCAGTGGCGCCAGTGCACTCTCTGGACTCACTGCACTGCATCCCCAGTGGTGCCAGTGCACTCTCTCGAGTCACTGCACTACATCCCCAGTAGTGCCAGTGCACTTCACTGGACTCACTGTACTGCATCATCGGTGGTGCCAGTGCACTCTCTGGACTCACTGCACTGCATCCCCAGTGGTGCCAGTGTACTCTCTGGACTCACTGCACTGCAGGCCCAGTGGTACCAGTGCACTCACTGGACTCACTGTACTGCATCACCAGTGGTGCCAGTGCACTCTCTGGACTCACTGCACTGCATCCCCAGTGGTTCCAGTGCATTCACTGGACTCACTGTACTGCATCTCCAGTGGTGCCAGTGCACTCTCTGGACTCACTGAAGTGCATTCTCAGTGGTGCCAGTGCACTCTCTGGGCTCACTGAAGTGCATTCTCAGTGGTGCCAGTGCACTCTCTGGGCTCACTGAAGTGCATTCCCAGTGGTGCCAGTACACTCACTGGACTCACTGCACTGCATCGGCAGTGGTGCCAGTGCACTCTCTGGACTCACTGTAGTGCATCCCCAGTGGTGCCAGTGCACTCTCTGGACTCACTGCAGTGCATCCCCAGTGGTGCCAGTGCACTCTCTGGACTCACTGCACTGCATCCCCAGTGGTGCCAGTGAAGTCTTTGGACTCACTGAACTGCATCCCCAGTGGTGCCAGTGCACTCTGTGGAGTCACTGAAGTGCATCCCCAGTGGTGCCATTGCACTCTCTGGACTCACTGCAGGGCATCCCCAGTGGTGCCAGTGCACTCTCTGGACTCACTGTACTGCATCCCCACTGGTGCCAGTGCACTATGTGGACTCACTGTACTGCATCCCCAGTGGTGACAGTGCACTCTCTGGACTCACTGCAGTGCATCCCCAGTGGTGCCAGTGCACTCTCTGGACTCACTGCAGTGCATCCCCAGTGGTGCCAGTGCACTCTCTGGACTCACTGCACTGCATCCCCAGTGGTGCCAGTGCACTCTCTGGACTCACTGCACTGCATCCCCAGTGGTGCCAGTGAAGTCTTTGGACTCACTGCACTTCATCCCCAGTGGTGCCTGTGCACTCTGTGGAGTCACTGAAGTGCATCCCCAGTGGTGCCAGTGCACTCTCTGGACTCACTGCACTGCATGTCCAGTGGTGCCAGTGCACTCTCTGGACTCACTGTACTGCATCCCCACTGGTGCCAGTGCACTATGTGGACTCACTGTACTGCATCCCCAGTGGTGACAGTGCACTCTCTGGACTTACTGCAGTGCATCCCCAGTGGTGCCAGTGCACTCTCTGGACTCACTGTACTGCATCACCAGTGGTGCCAGTGCACTCTCTGGACTCACTACAGTGCATCCCCAGTGGCGCCAGTGCACTCTCTGGACTCACTGCACTGCATCCCCAGTGGTGCCAGTGCACTCTCTGGACTCACTGCACTGCAGCCCCAGTGGTGCCAGTGCACTCTCTGGACTCACTGCACTGCATCCCCAGTGGTGCCAGTGCACTCTCTGGACTCACTGCAGTGCATCCCCAGTGGTGCCAGTGCACTCTCTGGACTCACTGCAGTGCATCCCCAGTGCTGCCAGTGCACTCTCTGGACAAACTGAAGTGCATCACCAGTGGTGCCAGTGCACTCTCTGCACTCACTGCACTGCATGTCCAGTGGTGCCAGTGCGCTCTCTGGAGTCACAGCACTGCATACCCAGTGGTGCCAGTGCAATCTCTGCACTCACTGCACTGCATCCCCAGTGGTGCCAGTGCACTCTCTGGACTCACTGAAGTGCATCCCCATTGGTGCCATTGCACTCTCTGCACTCACTGCACTGCATCCCCAGTGGTGCCAGTGCACTCACTGGACTGACTACACTGCATCCCCAGTGGTGCCAGTGCGCTCTCCGGAGTCACAGCACTGCATCCCCAGTGGTGCCAGTGCACTCACTGGACACACTGTACTGCATCACAGGTGGTGCCAGTGCACTCTCTGCACTCACTGCACAGCATCCCCAGTGGTGCCAGTGCATTCACTGGACTCACTGGACTGCATCACCAGTGGTGCCAGTGCACTCTCTGGACTCACTGCAGTGCATCCCCAGTGGTGCCAGTGCAGTCTCTGGACTCACTGCACTGCATCCCCAGTGGTGCCAGAGCACTCTCTGGACTCACTGCACTGCATCCCCAGTGGTGCCAGTGCACTCTCTGGACTCACTGCACTGCATCCCCAGTGGTGTCAGTGCACTCTCTGGACTCAGTGCACTGCATCCCCAGTGGTGCCAGTGCACTCTCTGGACTCACTGCACTGCATCCCCAGTGGTGCCAGTGCAATCTCTGGACTCACTGTAGTGCATCCCCAGTGGTGCCAGTGCACTCTCTGGACTCACTGCAGTGCATCCCCAGTGGTGCCAGTGCACTCTCTGGACTCACTGCAGTGCATCCCCAGTGGTGCCAGTGCACTCTCTGGACTCACTGCAGTGCATCCCCAGTGGCGCCAGTGCACTCTCTGGACTCACTGCACTGCATCCCCAGTGGTGCCAGTGCACTCTCTGCACTCACTGCACTGCATTCCCAGTGGTGCCAGTGAAGTCTCTGGACTCACTGCACTGCATCCCCAGTGGTGCCAGTGCACTCTCTGGACTCACTGCACTGCATCCCCACTGCTGCCAATGCACTCTCTGGACTCACTGCACTGCATCCCCAGTGGTGCCAGTGCACTCTCTGGACTCACTGCACTGCATCCCCAGTGGTGCCAGTGCAGTCTCTCGAGTCACTGCACTACATCCCCAGTAGTGCCAGTGCACTTCACTGGACTCACTGTACTGCATCATCGGTGGTGCCAGTGCACTCTCTGGACTCACTGCACTGTATCCCCAGTGGTGCCAGTGTACTCTCTGGACTCACTGCACTGCAGGCCCAGTGGTACCAGTGCACTCACTGGACTCACTGTACTGCATCACCAGTGGTGCCAGTGCACTCTCTGGACTCACTGCACTGCATCCCCAGTGGTTCCAGTGCATTCACTGGACTCACTGTACTGCATCTCCAGTGGTGCCAGTGCACTCTCTGGACTCACTGCACTGCATCCCCAGTGGTGCCAGTGAGCTCTCTGGACTCACTGCACTGCATCCCCAGTGGTGCCAGTGTACTCACAGGATTCACTGCACTGCATCCCCAGTGGTGCTAGTGCAGTCTCTGGACTCACTGCAGTGCATCCCCAGTGGTGCCAGTGCACTCTCTGGACTCACTGAAGTGCATTCTCAGTGGTGCCAGTGCACTCTCTGGGCTCACTGAAGTGCATCCCCAGTGGTGCCAGTACACTCACTGGACTCACTGCACTGCATCCCCAGTGGTGCCAGTGCACTCTCTGGACTCACTGCACTGCATCCCCAGTGGTGCCAGTGCACTCTCTGGACTCACTGCAGTGCATCCCCAGTGGTGCCAGTGCACTCTCTGGACTCACTGCACTGCATCCCCAGTGGTTCCAGTGCATTCACTGGACTCACTGTACTGCATCTCCAGTGGTGCCAGTGCACTCTCTGGACTCACTGAAGTGCATTCTCAGTGGTGCCAGTGCACTCTCTGGGCTCACTGAAGTGCATTCTCAGTGGTGCCAGTGCACTCTCTGGGCTCACTGAAGTGCATTCCCAGTGGTGCCAGTACACTCACTGGACTCACTGCACTGCATCGGCAGTGGTGCCAGTGCACTCTCTGGACTCACTGTAGTGCATCCCCAGTGGTGCCAGTGCACTCTCTGGACTCACTGCAGTGCATCCCCAGTGGTGCCAGTGCACTCTCTGGACTCACTGCACTGCATCCCCAGTGGTGCCAGTGAAGTCTTTGGACTCACTGAACTGCATCCCCAGTGGTGCCAGTGCACTCTGTGGAGTCACTGAAGTGCATCCCCAGTGGTGCCAGTGCACTCTCTGGACTCACTGCAGGGCATCCCCAGTGGTGCCAGTGCACTCTCTGGACTCACTGTACTGCATCCCCACTGGTGCCAGTGCACTATGTGGACTCACTGTACTGCATCCCCAGTGGTGACAGTGCACTCTCTGGACTCACTGCAGTGCATCCCCAGTGGTGCCAGTGCACTCTCTGGACTCACTGCAGTGCATCCCCAGTGGTGCCAGTGCACTCTCTGGTCTCACTGCAGTGCATCCCCAGTGGTGCCAGTGCAGTCTCTGGACTCACTGCACTGCATCCCCAGTGGTGCCAGTGCACTGTCTGGACTCACTGCAGTGCATCCCCAGTGGTGTCAGTGCACTCACTGGACTGCATCCCCAGTGGTGCCAGTGCACTCACTGGACTCACTGCACTGCATCACAGGTGGTGCCAGTGCACTCTCTGGACTCACTGCAGTGAATCCCCGGTGGTGCCAGTGTACTCTCTGCAGTCACTGCACTGCATCCCCAGTGGTGCCAGTGCACTCACTGGACTGCATCCCCAGTGGTGCCAGTGCACTCTCTGGACTCACTGCACTGCATCTCCAGTGGTGCCAGTGTACTCTCTGGACTCACTGCAGTGCATCCCCAGTGGTGCCAGAGCACTCTCTGGACTCACTGCACTGCATCCCCAGTGGTGCCAGTGCACTCTCTGGACTCACTGCACTGCATCCCCAGTGGTGTCAGTGCACTCTCTGGACTCACTGAAGTGCATACCCAGTTGTGCCAGTGCACTCTCTGGACTCAATGCACTGCATCCCCAGTGGTGCCAGTGCACTCTCTGGACTCAGTGCACTGCATCCCCAGTGGTGCCAGTGCAATCTCTGGACTCACTGTAGTGCATCCCCAGTGGTGCCAGTGCACTCTCTGGAGTGACTGCAGTGCATCACCAGTGGTGCCAGTGCACTCTCTGGACTCACTGTACTGCATCATCAGTGGTGCCAGTGCACTCTCTGGACTCACTGCACTGCATCCCCAGTGGTGCCAGTGCACTCTCTGGACTCACTGCACTGCATCCCCAGTGGTGCCAGTGCACTCTCTGGAGTCACTGAAGTGCATCCCCAGTGGTGCCAGTGCACTCTCTGGACTCACTGCACTGCATGCCCAGTGGTACCAGTGCACTCTGTGGACTCACTGTACTGCATCCCCAGTGGTGACAGTGCACTCTCTGGACTCACTGCAGTGCATCCCCAGTGGTGCCAGTGCACTCTCTGGACTCACTGCAGTGCATCCCCAGTGGTGCCAGTGCACTCTCTGGAGTCACTGCACTGCATCCCCAGTGGTGCCAGTGCACTCTCTGGACTCACTGCACTGCATCCACAGTGGTGCCAGTGCACTCACTGGACTCACTGCAGTGCATTCCCTCTGGTGCCAGTGCACTCTCTGGACTCACTGCAGTGCATTCCCAGTGGTGCCATTGCACTCTCTGGACTCACTGCACTGCATCCCCAGTGGTGCGAGTGCATTCTCTGGACTCACTGCAGTGCATCACCAGTGGTGCCAGTGCACTCTCTGGACTCACTGAGGTGCATCCCCAGTGGTGCCAGTGCACTCTCTGGAGTCACTGAAGTGCATCCCCAGTGGTGCCAGTGCACTCTCTGAACTCACTGCACTCCGTCCCCACTGGTGCCAGTGCACTCTCTGGACTCACTGAACTGCATCCCCAGTGGTGCCAGTGCACTCTGTGGACTCACTGCACTGCATCCCCAGTGCTGCCAGTGCACTCTCTGGACTCACTGCACTGCATCCCTAGTGGTGCCACTGCACTCTCTGGACTCACTGCACTGCATCCCCAGTGCTGCCAGTGCACTCTCTGGACTCACTGCACTGCATCCCCAGTGCTGCCAGTGCACTCTCTGGACTCACTGAACTGCATCCCCAGTGGTGCCAGTGCACTCTATGGACTCACTGCACTGCATCCCCAGTGGTGCCAGTGCACTCACTGGACTCACTGCAGGGCATCCCCACTGGTGCCAGTGCACTCTCTGGACTCACTGCACTGCATCCCCAGTGGTGCCAGTGTACTCTCTGGACTCACTGCACTGCATCCCCAGTGGTTCCAGCGCACTCTCTGGACTCACTGCACTGCATCCCCAGTGGTGCTAGTGCACTCTGTGGACTCACTGCAGTGCATCCCCAGTGGTGCCAGTGCACTCTCTGGACTCACTGAAGTGCATTCTCAGTGGTGCCAGTGCACTCTCTGGACTCACTGCACTGCATCCCCAGTGGTGCCCGTGCACTCTCTGGACTCACTGCAGTGCATCCCCAGTGGAGCCAGTGCACTCTCTGGACTCACTGCAGTGCATCCATAGTGGTGCCATTGCACTCTCTGGACTCACTGCACTGCATCTCCAGTGGTGCCAGTGCACTCTCTGGACTCACTGCACTGCATCCCCAGTGCTGCCAGTGCACTCTCTTGAGTCACTGCACTGCATCCCCTGTGGTGCAAGAGCACTCTCTGGACTCACAGCATTGCTCACCAGTGGTACCAGTGCACTCTCTGGACTCACTGCACTGCATCCCCAGTGGTGCCAGTGCACTCTCTGGACTCACTGCACTGCATCCCCAGTGGTGCTAGTGCACTGTGTGGACTCACTGTACTGCATCCCCAGTGGTGTCAGTGCAATCTCTGGACTCACTGCAGTGCATCCCCAGTGGTGCCAGTGCACTCTCAGGACTCACTGCACTGCATCCCCAGTGGTGCCAGTGCACTCTCTGGACTCACTGCACTGCATCCCCAGTAGTGACAGTGCACTCTCTGGACTCACTGCACTGCATCCCCAGTGGTGCCAGTGCACTCACTGGATTCACTGCACTGCATCCCCAGTGGTGCCAGTGCACTCTCTGGACTCACTGCACTGCATCCCCAGTGGTGCCAGTGCACTCTGTGGACTCACTGTACTGCATCCCCAGTGGTGACAGTGCACTCTCCGGACTCACTGCAGTGCATCCCCAGTGGTGCCAGTGCACTCTCTGGACTCACTGCAGTGCATCCCCACTGGTGCCAGTGCACTCTGTGGACTCACTGTACTGCATCCCCAGTGGTGACAGTGCACTCTCCGGACTCACTGCAGTGCATCCCCAGTGGTGCCAGTGCACTCTCTGGACTCACTGCAGTGCATCCCCAGTGGTGCCACTGCACTCTCTGGACTCACTGCAGTGCATCCCCAGTGGTGCCAGTGCACTCTCTGGACTCATTGAAGTGCATTCTCAGTGGTGCCAGTGCACTCTCTGGACTCACTGCACTGCATCCCCAGTGGTGCCAGTACACTCACTGGACTCACTGCACTGCATCCCCAGTGGTGCCACTGCACTCTCTGGACTCACTAAACTGCATCACCAGTTGTTCCACTGCACTCTCTGGACTCACTGCACTGCTTCCCCAGTGGTGCCAGTGCACTCACTGGACTCACTGCAGTGCATCCCCACTGGTGCCAGTGCACTCTCTGGGCTCACTGCAGTGCATCCCCAGTGGTGCCAGTGCACTCTCTGGACTCACTGCACTGCATCCCCAGTGGTGCCAGTGCGCTCTCTGGAGTCACAGCACTGCATCCCCAGTGGTGCCAGTGCAATCTCTGGACTCAGTGCACTGCATCCCCAGTGGTGCCAGTGTACTCTCTGGACTCACTGCACTGCATCCCCGGTGGTGCCAGTGCAGTCTCTGGAGTTACTGAACTGCATCCCCACTGGTGCCAAAGCACTCTCTGGACTTCCAGCTCCGCATCCCCAGTGGTGCCAGTGCACTCTCTGGACTCACTGTACTGCATACCCACTGGTGCCAGTGCACTCTGTGGACTCACTGTACTGCATCCCCAGTGGTGCCAGTGCACTCTCTGGACTCACTGCAGTGCATCCCCAGTGGTGCCAGTGCACTGTCTGGACTCACTGCAGTGCATCCCCAGTGGTGCCAGTGCACTCTCTGGAGTCACTGCACTGCATCCCCAGTGGTGCCAGTGCACTCTCTGGACTCACTGCACTGCATCCCCAGTGGTGCCAGTGCAATCTCTGGACTCACTGCACTGCATCCCCAGTGGTGCCAGTGCACTCTCTGGACTCACTGCAGGGCATCCCCAGTGGTGCCAGTGCACTGTCTGGACTCACTGCACTGCATCCCCAGTGGTGCCAGTGCACTCTCTGGACTCACTGTACTGCACCTTCAGTGGTGCCAGTGCACTCACTGGACTGACTGCACTGCATCCCCAGTGGTGCCAGTGCACTCTCTGGACTCACTGCACTGCATCCCCAGTGGTGCCAGTGCACTCACTGGACTCACTGCACTGCATCCCCAGTGGTGCCAGTGCACTCACTGGACTCACTGGACACATCCCCAGTGGTGCCAGTGCACTCTCTGGACTCACTGCAGTGCATCCCCAGTGGTGCCAGTGCACTCTCTGGACTCACTGCACTGCATCCCCACTGGTGCCAGTGTACTCTCTGGACTCACTGCAGTGCATCCCCAGTGGTGCCAGTGCACTCTCTGGACTCACTGCACTGCATCCCCACTGGTGCCAGTGCACTCTCTGGACTCACTGAAGTGCATCCCCAGTTGTGCCAGTGCACTCTCTGGACTCAATGCACTGCATCCCCAGTGGTGCCAGTGCACTCTCTGGACTCACTGCAGTGCATCCCCAGTGGTGCCAGTGCAATCTCTGGACTCACTGTAGTGCATCCCCAGTGGTGCCAGTGCACTCTCTGGACTCACTGCAGTGCATCCCCAGTGGTGCCAGTGCACTCTCTGGACTCACTGTACTGCATCACCAGTGGTGTCACTGCACTCTCTGGACTCACTGCAGTGCATTCCCAGTGGTGCCAGTGCACTCTTTGGACTCACTGCACTGCAGCCCCATTGGTGCCAGTGCACTCTCTGGACTCACTGCACTGCATCACAGGTGGTGCCAGTGCACTCTCTGGACTCAGTGCACTGCATCCCCAGTGGTGCCAGTGCACTCTCTGGACTCACTGCACTGCATCCCAAGTGGTGCCAGTGCACTCTCTGCACTCACTTCTCTGCATTCCCAGTGGTGCCAGTGAAGTCTCTGGACTCACTGCACTGCATCCCCAGTGGTGCCAGTGCAATCTCTGGACTCACTACACTGCATCCCCAGTGGTGCCAGTGCACTCTCTGGACTCACTGCACTGCATCCCCAGTGGTGCCAGTGCACTCTCTGGACTCACTGCAGTGCATCCGCAGTGGTGCCAGTGCACTCTCTGGACTCACTGCACTGCATCCCCAGTGGTGCAAGTGCACTCTCTCGAGTCACTGCACTACATCCCCAGTGGTGCCAGTGCACTCTCTGGACTCACTGAAGTGCATCCCCAGTGGTGCCAGTGCACTCTCTGGACTCACTGCAGTGCATCCCCAGTGGTGCCAGTGAAGTCTCTGGACTCACTGCACTGCATCCCCAGTGGTGCCAGTGCAATCTCTGGACTCACTGCACTGCATCCCCAGTGGTGCCAGTGCACTCTCTGGACTCACTGCAGTGCATCCCCAGTGGTGCCAGTGCACTCTCTGAACTCACTGCACTGCATCCCCAGTGGTGCCAGTGCACTCTCTGGAGTCACAGCACTGCATCCCCAGTGGTGCCAGTGCACTCTCTGGACTCACTGAAGTGCATCCCCAGTGGTGCCAGTGCACTCTCTGGACTCACTGCACTGCATCCCCAGTGGTGCCACTGCACTCTCTGGACTCACTAAACTTCATCACCAGTGGTGTCTCTGCACTCTCTGGACTCACTGCACTGCTTCCCCAGTGGTGCCAGTGCACTCACTGGACTCACTGCAGTGCATCCCCAGTGGTGCCAGTGCACTCTCTGGACTCACTGCAGTGCATTCCCAGTGGTGCCAGTGCACTCTCTGGACTCACTGCACTGCATCCCCAGTGGTGCCTGTGCGCTCTCTGGACTCACAGCACTGCATCCCCAGTGGTGCCAGTGCAATCTCTGGACTCACTGCACTGCATCCCCAGTGGTGCCAGTGCACTCTCTGGACTCACTGAAGTGCATCCCCAGTGGTGCCAGTGCAATCTCTGGACTCAATGCACTGCATCACCAGTGGTGCCAGTGCACTCTCTGGACTCACTGCACTGCATCCCCAGTGGTGCCAGTGCAATCTCTGGACTCACTGTAGTGCATCCCCAGTGGTGCCAGTGCACTCTCTGGACTCACTGCACTGCATCCCCAGTGGTGCCAGTGCACTCTCTGGACTCACTGCACTGCATCACAGGTGGTGCCAGTGCACTCTCTGGACTCACTGCACTGCATCCCCAGTGGTGCCAGTGCACTCTCTGGACTCACTGCACTGCATCCCCAGTGGTGCCAGTGCACTCTCTGCACTCACTTCTCTGCATTACCAGTGGTGCCAGTGAAGTCTCTGGACTCACTGCACTGCATCCCCAGTGGTGCCAGTACAATCTCTGGACTCACTGCAGTGCATCACCAGTGGTGCCAGTGCACTCTCTGGACTCACTGCACTGCATCCCCAGTGGTGCCAGTGCACTCTCTGGACTCACTGCAGTGCATCCCCAGTGGTGCCAGTGCACTCTCTGGACTCAGTGCACTGCATCCCCAGTGGTGCAAGTGCACTCTCTCGAGTCACTGCACTACATCCCCAGTGGTGCCAGTGCACTCTCTGGACTCACTGAAGTGCATCCCCAGTGGTGCCAGTGCACTCTCTGCACTCACTTCTCTGCATTCCCAGTGGTGCCAGTGAAGTCTCTGGACTCACTGCACTGCATCCCCAGTGGTGCCAGTGCAATCTCTGGACTCACTGCACTGCAGGCCCAGTGGTGCCAGTGCACTCTCTGGACTCACTGCAGTGCATCCCCAGTGGTGCCAGTGCACTCTCTGGACTCACTGCAGTGCATCCCCAGTGCTGCCAGTGCACTCTCTGGACTCACTGCACTGCAGGCCCAGTGGTGCCCGTGCACTCTCTGGACAAACTGAAGTGCATCACCAGTGGTGCCAGTGCACTCTCTGCACTCACTGCACTGCATCCCCAGTGGTGCCAGTGCAATCTCTGGACTCACTGCACTGCATCCCCAGTGGTGCCAGTGCACTCTCTGGACTCACTGCAGTGCATCCCCAGTGGTGCCAGTGCACTCTCTGGACTCACTGCACTGCATCCCCAGTGGTGCCAGTGCACTCTCTGGAGTCACAGCACTGCATCCCCAGTGGTGCCAGTGCACTCTCTGGACTCACTGAAGTGCATCCCCAGTGGTGCCAGTGCACTCTCTGGACTCACTACACTGCATCCCCAGTGGTGCCACTGCACTCTCTGGACTCACTGCACTGCTTCCCCAGTGGTGCCAGTACACTCACTGGACTCACTGCACTGCATCCCCAGTGGTGCCAGTGCACTCTCTGGACTCACTAAACTTCATCACCAGTGGTGTCTCTGCACTCTCTGGACTCACTGCACTGCTTCCCCAGTGGTGCCAGTGCACTCACTGGACTCACTGCAGTGCATCCCCAGTGGTGCCAGTGCACTCTCTGGACTCACTGCAGTGCATCCCCAGTGGTGCCAGTGCACTCTCTGGACTCAGTGCACTGCATCCCCAGTGGTGCAAGTGCACTCTCTCGAGTCACTGCACTACATCCCCAGTGGTGCCAGTGCACTCTCTGGACTCACTGAAGTGCATCCCCAGTGGTGCCAGTGCACTCTCTGCACTCACTGCACTGCAGGCCCAGTGGTGCCAGTGCACTCTCTGGACTCACTGCAGTGCATCCCCAGTGGTGCCAGTGCACTCTCTGGACTCACTGCAGTGCATCCCCAGTGCTGCCAGTGCACTCTCTGGACTCACTGCACTGCAGGCCCAGTGGTGCCCGTGCACTCTCTGGACAAACTGAAGTGCATCACCAGTGGTGCCAGTGCACTCTCTGCACTCACTGCACTGCATCCCCAGTGGTGCCAGTGCAATCTCTGGACTCACTGCACTGCATACCCAGTGGTGCCAGTGCACTCTCTGGACTCACTGCAGTGCATCCCCAGTGGTGCCAGTGCACTCTCTGGACTCACTGCACTGCATCCCCAGTGGTGCCAGTGCACTCTCTGGAGTCACAGCACTGCATCCCCAGTGGTGCCAGTGCACTCTCTGGACTCACTGAAGTGCATCCCCAGTGGTGCCAGTGCACTCTCTGGACTCACTGCACTGCATCCCCAGTGGTGCCACTGCACTCTCTGGACTCACTGCACTGCTTCCCCAGTGGTGCCAGTACACTCACTGGACTCACTGCACTGCATCCCCAGTGGTGCCAGTGCACTCTATGGACTCACTAAACTTCATCACCAGTGGTGTCTCTGCACTCTCTGGACTCACTGCACTGCTTCCCCAGTGGTGCCAGTGCACTCACTGGACTCACTGCAGTGCATCCCCAGTGGTGCCAGTGCACTCTCTGGACTCACTGCAGTGCATTCCCAGTGGTGCCAGTGCACTCTCTGGACTCACTGCAGTGCATCCCCAGTGGTGCCTGTGCGCTCTCTGGACTCACAGCACTGCATCCCCAGTGGTGCCAGTGCAATCTCTGGACTCACTGCACTGCATCCCCAGTGGTGCCAGTGCACTCTCTGGACTCACTGCACTGCATCCCCAGTGGTGCCAGTGCAATCTCTGGACTCAATGCACTGCATCCCCAGTGGTGCCAGTGCACTCTCTGGACTCACTGCACTGCATCCCCAGTGGTGCCAGTGCAATCTCTGGACTCACTGTAGTGCATCCCCAGTGGTGCCAGTGCACTCTCTGGACTCACTGCACTGCATCCCCAGTGGTGCCAGTGCACTCTCTGGACTCACTGCACTGCATCACAGGTGGTGCCAGTGCACTCTCTGGACTCACTGCACTGCATCACCAGTGGTGCCAGTGCACTCTCTGGACTCACTGCACTGCATCCCCAGTGGTGCCAGTGCACTCTCTGCACTCACTTCTCTGCATTCCCAGTGGTGCCAGTGAAGTCTCTGGACTGACTGCACTGCATCCCCAGTGGTGCCAGTACAATCTCTGGACTCACTGCAGTGCATCACCAGTGGTGCCAGTGCACTCTCTGGACTCACTGCACTGCATCCCCAGTGGTGCCAGTGCACTCTCTGGACTCACTGCAGTGCATCCCCAGTGGTGCCAGTGCACTCTCTGGACTCACTGCACTGCATCACCAGTGGTGCAAGTGCACTCTCTCGAGTCACTGCACTACATCCCCAGTGGTGCCAGTGCACTCTCTGGACAAACTGAAGTGCATCACCAGTGGTGCCAGTGCACTCTCTGCACTCACTGCACTGCATGTCCAGTGGTGCCAGTGCGCTCTCTGGAGTCACAGCACTGCATCCCCAGTGGTGCCAGTGCAATCTCTGGACTCACTGCACTGCATCCCCAGTGGTGCCAGTGCACTCTCTGGACTCACTGAAGTGCATCCCCATTGGTGCCATTGCACTCTCTGCACTCACTGCACTGCATCCCCAGTGGTGCCAGTGCACTCACTGGACTGACTACACTGCATCCCCAGTGGTGCCAGTGCGCTCTCCGGAGTCACAGCACTGCATCCCCAGTGGTGCCAGTGCACTCACTGGACACACTGTACTGCATCACAGGTGGTGCCAGTGCACTCTCTGCACTCACTGCACAGCATCCCCAGTGGTGCCAGTGCATTCACTGGACTCACTGGACTGCATCACCAGTGGTGCCAGTGCACTCTCTGGACTCACTGCAGTGCATCCCCAGTGGTGCCAGTGCACTCTCTGGACTCACTGCAGTGCATCCCCAGTGGTGCCAGTGCAGTCTCTGGACTCACTGCACTGCATCACCAGTGGTGCCAGAGCACTCTCTGGACTCACTGCACTGCATCCCCAGTGGTGCCAGTACACTCTCTGGACTCACTGCACCGCATCCCCAGTGGTGTCAGTGCACTCTCTGGACTCAGTGCACTGCATCCCCAGTGGTGCCAGTGCACTCTCTGGACTCACTGCAGTGCATCCCCAGTGGTGCCAGTGCACTCTCTGGACTCACTGCACTGCATCCCCAGTGGTGCCAGTGCAATCTCTGGACTCACTGTAGTGCATCCCCAGTGGTGCCAGTGCACTCTCTGGACTCACTGCAGTGCATCCCCAGTGGTACCAGTGCACTCTCTGGACTCACTGCAGTGCATCCCCAGTGGCGCCAGTGCACTCTCTGGACTCACTGCACTGCATCCCCAGTGGTGCCAGTGCACTCTCTGGACTCACTGAAGTGCATACCCAGTTGTGCCAGTGCACTCTCTGGACTCAATGCACTGCATCCCCAGTGGTGCCAGTGCACTCTCTGGACTCACTGCACTGCATCCCCACTGCTGCCAGTGCACTCTCTGGACTCACTGCACTGCATCCCCAGTGGTGCCAGTGCACTCTCTGGACTCACTGCACTGCATCCCCAGTGGTGCCAGTGCACTCTCTCGAGTCACTGCACTACATCCCCAGTAGTGCCAGTGCACTTCACTGGACTCACTGTACTGCATCATCGGTGCTGCCAGTGCACTCTCTGGACTCACTGCACTGCATCCCCAGTGGTGCCAGTGTACTCTCTGGACTCACTGCACTGCAGGCCCAGTGGTACCAGTGCACTCACTGGACTCACTGTACTGCATCCCCAGTGGTGCCAGTGCACTCTCTGGACTCACTGCACAGCATCCCCAGTGGTTCCAGTGCATTCACTGGACTCACTGTACTGCATCTCCAGTGGTGCCAGTGCACTCTCTGGACTCACTGAAGTGCATTCTCAGTGGTGCCAGTGCACTCTCTGGGCTCACTGAAGTGCATTCTCAGTGGTGCCAGTGCACTCTCTGGGCTCACTGAAGTGCATCCCCAGTGGTGCCAGTACACTCACTGGACTCACTGCACTGCATCCCCACTGGTGCCAGTGCACTCACTGGACTCACTGTAGTGCATCCCCAGTGGTGCCAGTGCACTCTCTGGACTCACTGCAGTGCATCCCCAGTGGTGCCAGTGCACTCTCTGGACTCACTGCACTGCATCCCCAGTGGTGCCAGTGAAGTCTTTGGACTCACTGAACTGCATCCCCAGTGGTGCCAGTGCACTCTGTGGAGTCACTGAAGTGCATCCCCAGTGGTGCCAGTGCACTCTCTGGACTCACTTCAGGTCATCCCCAGTGGTGCCAGTGCACTCTCTGGACTCACTGTACTGCATCCCCACTGGTGCCAGTGCACTATGTGGACTCACTGTACTGCATCCCCAGTGGTGACAGTGCACTCTCTGGACTCACTGCAGTGCATCCCCAGTGGTGCCAGTGCACTCTCTGGACTCACTGCAGTGCATCCCCAGTGGTGCCAGTGCACTCTCTGGTCTCACTGCAGTGCATCCCCAGTGGTGCCAGTGCAGTCTCTGGACTCACTGCACTGCATCCCCAGTGGTGCCAGTGCACTCTCTGGACTCACTGCAGTGCATCCCCAGTGGTGTCAGTGCACTCTCTGGACTCACTGTACTGCACCCCCAGTGGTGCCAGTGCACTCACTGGACTGACTGCACTGCATCCCCAGTGGTGCCAGTGCGCTCTCTGGAGTCACAGCACTGCATCCCCAGTGGTGCCAGTGCACTCACTGGACTCACTGCACTGCATCCCCAGTGGTGCCACTGCACTCTCTGGACTCACTGCAGTGAATCCCCGGTGGTGCCAGTGTACTCTCTGCAGTCACTGCACTGCATCCCCAGTGGTGCCAGTGCACTCACTGGACTGCATCCCCAGTGGTGCCAGTGCACTCTCTGGACTCACTGCACTGCATCCCCAGTGGTGCCAGTGTACTCTCTGGACTCACTGCAGTGCATCCCCAGTGGTGCCAGAGCACTCTCTGGACTCACTGCACTGCATCCCCAGTGGTGCCAGTGCACTCTCTGGACTCACTGCACTGCATCCCCAGTGGTGTCAGTGCACTCTCTGGACTCACTGAAGTGCATACCCAGTTGTGCCAGTGCACTCTCTGGACTCAATGCACTGCATCCCCAGTGGTGCCAGTGTAATCTCTGGACTCAGTGCACTGCATCCCCAGTGGTGCCAGTGCAATCTCTGGACTCACTGTAGTGCATCCCCAGTGGTGCCAGTGCACTCTCTGGAGTGACTGCAGTGCATCCCCAGTGGTGCCAGTGCACTCTCTGGACTCACTGTACTGCATCACCAGTGGTGCCAGTGCACTCTCTGGACTCACTGCACTGCATCCCCAGTGGTGCCAGTGCACTCTCTGGAGTCACTGAAGTGCATCCCCAGTGGTGCCAGTGCACTCCCTGGACTCACTGCACTGCATGCCCAGTGGTACCAGTGCACTCTGAGGACTCACTGTACTGCATCCCCAGTGGTGACAGTGCACTCTCTGGACTCACTGCAGTGCATCCCCAGTGGTGCCAGTGCACTCTCTGGACTCACTGCAGTGCATCCCCAGTGGTGCCAGTGCACTCTCTGGACTCACTGCACTGCATACCCAGTGGTGCCAGTGCACTCTCTGGACTCACTGCAGTGCATCCACAGTGGTGCCAGTGCACTCACTGGACTCACTGCAGTGCATTCCCTCTGGTGCCAGTGCACTCTCTGGACTCACTGCACTGCATCCCCAGTGGTGCGAGTGCATTCTCTGGACTCACTGCAGTGCATCACCAGTGGTGCCAGTGCACTCTCTGGACTCACTGAGGTGCATCCCCAGTGGTGCCAGTGCACTCTCTGGAGTCACTGAAGTGCATCCCCAGTGGTGCCAGTGCACTCTCTGAACTCACTGCACTGCATCTCCAGTGGTGCCAGTGCACTCTCTGGACTCACTGAACTGCATCCCCAGTGGTGCCAGTGCACTCTCTGGACTCACTGCACTGCATCCCCAGTGCTGCCAGTGCACTCTCTGGACTCACTGCACTGCATCCCTAGTGGTGCCACTGCACTCTCTGGACTCAATGCACTGCTTCCCCAGTGGTGCCAGTGCACTCTCTGGACTCACTGCACTGCATCCCCAGTGGTGCCAGTGCACTCACTGGACTCACTGCAGGGCATCCCCACTGGTGCCAGTGCACTCTCTGGACTCACTGCACTGCATCCCCAGTGGTTCCAGCGCACTCTCTGGACTCACTGCACTGCAACCCCAGTGGTGCTAGTGCACTCTGTGAACTCACTGCAGAGCATCCCCAGTGGTGCCAGTGCACTCTCTGGACTCACTGAAGTGCATTCTCAGTGGTGAGAGTGCACTCTCTGGACTCACTGAAGTGCATCCCCATTGGTGCCAGTGCACTCTCTGGACTCACTGCAGTGCATCCCCAGTGGTGCCACTGCACTCTCTGGACTCACTGCAGTGCATCCATAGTGGTGCCATTGCACTCTCTGGACTCACTGCACTGCATCTCCAGTGGTGCCAGTGCACTCTCTGGACTCACTGCACTGCATCCCCAGTGCTGCCAGTGCACTCTCTTGAGTCACTGCACTGCATCCCCTGTGGTGCAAGAGCACTCTCTGGACTCACAGCAGTGCTCACCAGTGGTGCCAGTGCACTCTCTGGACTCACTGCACTGCATCCCCAGTGGTGCCAGTGCACTCTCTGGACTCACTGCACTGCATCCCCAGTGGTGCTAGTGCACTGTGTGGACTCACTGTACTGCATCCCCAGTGGTGTCAGTGCAATCTCTGGACTCACTGCAGTGCATCCCCAGTGGTGCCAGTGCACTCTCAGGACTCACTGCACTGCATCCCCAGTGGTGCCAGTGCACTCTCTGGACTCACTGCACTGCATCCCCAGTAGTCACAGTGCACTCTCTGGACTCACTGCACTGCATCCCCAGTGGTGCCAGTGCACTCACTGGATTCACTGCACTGCATCACCAGTGGTGCCAGTGCACTCTCTGGACTCACTGCACTGCATCGCCAGTGGTGCCAGTGCACTCTGTGGACTCACTGTACTGCATATCCAGTGGTGACAGTGCACTCTCTGGACTCACTGCAGTGCATCCACGGTGGTGCCAGTGTACTCTCTGGACTCACTGCAGTGCACCCCACTGGTGCCAGTGCACTCTCTGGACTCACTGCACTGCATCCCCAGTGGTGCCAGTGCAGTCTCTGGAGTAACTGCAGTGCATCCCCACTGGTGCCAAAGCACTCTCTGGACTCACTGCAGTGCATCCCCAGTGGTGCCACTGCACTCTCTGGACTCACTGCAGTGCATCCCCAGTGGTGCCAGTGCACTCTCTAGACTCATTGAAGTGCATTCTCAGTGGTGCCAGTGCACTCTCTGGACTCACTGCACTGCATCCCCAGTGGTGCCAGTACACTCACTGGACTCACTGCACTGCATCCCCAGTGGTGCCAGTGCACTCTCTGGACTCACTAAACTGCATCACCAGTGGTGCCACTGCACTCTCTGGACTCACTGCACTGCTTCCCCAGTGGTGCCAGTGCACTCACTGGACTCACTGCAGTGCATCCCCACTGGTGCCAGTGCACTCTCTGGGCTCACTGCAGTGCATCCCCAGTGGTGCCACTGCACTCTCTGGACTCACTGCAGTGCATCCCCAGTGATTCCAGTGCACTCTCTGGACTCATTGAAGTGCATTCTCAGTGGTGCCAGTGCACTCTCTGGACTCACTGCACTGCATCCCCAGTGGTGCCAGTGCACTCTCAGGACTCACTGCACTGCATCCCCAGTGGTGCCAGTGCACTCTCTGGACTCACTGCACTGCATCCCCAGTAGTGACAGTGCACTCTCTGGACTCACTGCACTGCATCCCCAGTGGTGCCAGTGCACTCACTGGATTCACTGCACTGCATCCCCAGTGGTGCCAGTGCACTCTCTGGACTCACTGCACTGCATCCCCAGTGGTGCCAGTGCACTCTGTGGACTCACTGTACTGCATCCCCAGTGGTGACAGTGCACTCTCTGGACTCACTGCAGTGCATCCCCAGTGGTGCCAGTGTACTCTCTGGACTCACTGCACTGCATCCCCAGTGGTGTCAGTGCAATCTCTGGACTCACTGCAGTGCATCCCCAGTGGTGCCAGTGCACTCTCAGGACTCACTGCACTGCATCCCCAGTGGTGCCAGTGCACTCTCTGGACTCACTGCACTGCATCCCCAGTAGTGACAGTGCACTCTCTGGACTCACTGCACTGCATCCCCAGTGGTGCCAGTGCACTCACTGGATTCACTGCACTGCATCACCAGTGGTGCCAGTGCACTCTCTGGACTCACTGCACTGCATCCCCAGTGGTGCCAGTGCACTCTGTGGACTCACTGTACTGCATCCCCAGTGGTGACAGTGCACTCTCTGGACTCACTGCAGTGCATCCCCAGTGGTGCCAGTGTACTCTCTGGACTCACTGCAGTGCATCCCCACTGGTGCCAGTGCACTCTCTGGACTCACTGCACTGCATCCCCAGGGGTGCCAGTGCAGTCTCTGGAGTAACTGCAGTGCATCCCCACTGGTGCCAAAGCACTCTCTGGACTCACTGCAGTGCATCCCCAGTGGTGCCACTGCACTCTCTGGACTCACTGCACTGCATCCCCAGTGGTGCCAGTGCACTCTCTGGACTCATTGAAGTGCATACTCAGTGGTGCCAGTGCACTCTCTGGACTCACTGCACTGCATCCCCAGTGGTGCCAGTACACTCACTGGACTCAGTGCACTGCATCCCCAGTGGTGCCAGTGCACTCTCTGGACTCACTAAACTGCATCACCAGTGGTGCCACTGCACTCTCTGGACTCACTGCACTGCTTCCCCAGTGGTGCCAGTACACTCACTGGACTCACTGCAGTGCATCCCCACTGGTGCCAGTGCACTCTGGACTCACTAAACTGCATCACCAGTGGTGCCACTGCACTCTCTGGACTCACTGCAGTGCATCCCCACTGGTTCCAGTGCACTCTCTGGACTCATTGAAGTGCATTCTCAGTGGTGCCAGTACACTCTCTGGGCTCACTGCAGTGCATCCCCAGTGGTGCCACTGCACTCTCTGGACTCACTGCAGTGCATCCCCACTGGTTCCAGTGCACTCTCTGGACTCATTGAAGTGCATTCTCAGTGGTGCCAGTGCACTCTCTGGACTCACTGCAGTGCATCCCCAGTGGTGCCAGTGCACTCTCAGGACTCACTGCACTGCATCCCCAGTGGTGCCAGTGCACTCTCTGGACTCACTGCACTGCATCCCCAGTAGTGACTGTGCACTCTCTGGACTCACTGCACTGCATCCCCAGTGGTGCCAGTGCACTCACTGGATTCACTGAACTGCATCCCCAGTGGTGCCAGTGCACTCTCTGGACTCACTGCACTGCATCCCCAGTGCTGCCAGTGCACTCTCTGGACTCACTGCACTGCATCCCTAGTGGTGCCACTGCACTCTCTGGACTCACTGCACTGCTTCCCCAGTGGTGCCAGTGCACTCTCTGGACTCACTGCACTGCATCCCCAGTGGTGCCAGTGCACTCACTGGACTCACTGCAGGGCATCCCCACTGGTGCCAGTGCACTCTCTGGACTCACTGCACTGCATCCCCAGTGGTTCCAGCGCACTCTCTGGACTCACTGCACTGCAACCCCAGTGGTGCTAGTGCACTCTGTGGACTCACTGCAGAGCATCCCCAGTGGTGCCAGTGCACTCTCTGGACTCACTGAAGTGCATTCTCAGTGGTGAGAGTGCACTCTCTGGACTCACTGAAGTGCATCCCCATTGGTGCCAGTGCACTCTCTGGACTCACTGCAGTGCATCCCCAGTGGAGCCAGTGCACTCTCTGGACTCACTGCAGTGCATCCATAGTGGTGCCATTGCACTCTCTGGACTCACTGCACTGCATCTCCAGTGGTGCCAGTGCACTCTCTGGACTCACTGCACTGCATCCCCAGTGCTGCCAGTGCACTCTCTTGAGTCACTGCACTGCATCCCCTGTGGTGCAAGAGCACTCTCTGGACTCACAGCAGTGCTCACCAGTGGTGCCAGTGCACTCTCTGGACTCACTGCACTGCATCCCCAGTGGTGCCAGTGCACTCTCTGGACTCACTGCACTGCATCCCCAGTGGTGCTAGTGCACTGTGTGGACTCACTGTACTGCATCCCCAGTGGTGTCAGTGCAATCTCTGGACTCACTGCAGTGCATCCCCAGTGGTGCCAGTGCACTCTCAGGACTCACTGCACTGCATCCCCAGTGGTGCCAGTGCACTCTCTGGACTCACTGCACTGCATCCCCAGTAGTCACAGTGCACTCTCTGGACTCACTGCACTGCATCCCCAGTGGTGCCAGTGCACTCACTGGATTCACTGCACTGCATCACCAGTGGTGCCAGTGCACTCTCTGGACTCACTGCACTGCATCCCCAGTGGTGCCAGTGCACTCTGTGGACTCACTGTACTGCATCCCCAGTGGTGACAGTGCACTCTCTGGACTCACTGCAGTGCATCCCCAGTGGTGCCAGTGTACTCTCTGGACTCACTGCACTGCATCCCCAGTGGTGTCAGTGCAATCTCTGGACTCACTGCAGTGCATCCCCAGTGGTGCCAGTGCACTCTCAGGACTCACTGCACTGCATCCCCAGTGGTGCCAGTGCACTCTCTGGACTCACTGCACTGCATCCCCAGTAGTGACAGTGCACTCTCTGGACTCACTGCACTGCATCCCCAGTGGTGCCAGTGCACTCACTGGATTCACTGCACTGCATCACCAGTGGTGCCAGTGCACTCTCTGGACTCACTGCACTGCATCCCCAGTGGTGCCAGTGCACTCTGTGGACTCACTGTACTGCATCCCCAGTGGTGACAGTGCACTCTCTGGACTCACTGCAGTGCATCCCCAGTGGTGCCAGTGTACTCTCTGGACTCACTGCAGTGCATCCCCACTGGTGCCAGTGCACTCTCTGGACTCACTGCACTGCATCCCCAGGGGTGCCAGTGCAGTCTCTGGAGTAACTGCAGTGCATCCCCACTGGTGCCAAAGCACTCTCTGGACTCACTGCAGTGCATCCCCAGTGGTGCCACTGCACTCTCTGGACTCACTGCAGTGCATCCCCAGTGGTGCCAGTGCACTCTCTGGACTCATTGAAGTGCATACTCAGTGGTGCCAGTGCACTCTCTGGACTCACTGCACTGCATCCCCAGTGGTGCCAGTACACTCACTGGACTCAGTGCACTGCATCCCCAGTGGTGCCAGTGCACTCTCTGGACTCACTAAACTGCATCACCAGTGGTGCCACTGCACTCTCTGGACTCACTGCACTGCTTCCCCAGTGGTGCCAGTACACTCACTGGACTCACTGCAGTGCATCCCCACTGGTGCCAGTGCACTCTCTGGACTCACTAAACTGCATCACCAGTGGTGCCACTGCACTCTCTGGACTCACTGCAGTGCATCCCCACTGGTTCCAGTGCACTCTCTGGACTCATTGAAGTGCATTCTCAGTGGTGCCAGTACACTCTCTGGGCTCACTGCAGTGCATCCCCAGTGGTGCCACTGCACTCTCTGGACTCACTGCAGTGCATCCCCAGTGATTCCAGTGCACTCTCTGGACTCATTGAAGTGCATTCTCAGTGGTGCCAGTGCACTCTCTGGACTCACTGCAGTGCATCCCCAGTGGTGCCAGTGCACTCTCAGGACTCACTGCACTGCATCCCCAGTGGTGCCAGTGCACTCTCTGGACTCACTGCACTGCATCCCCAGTAGTGACAGTGCACTCTCTGGACTCACTGCACTGCATCCCCAGTGGTGCCAGTGCACTCACTGGATTCACTGCACTGCATCCCCAGTGGTGCCAGTGCACTCTCTGGACTCACTGCACTGCATCCCCAGTGGTGCCAGTGCACTCTGTGGACTCACTGTACTGCATCCCCAGTGGTGACAGTGCACTCTCTGGACTCACTGCAGTGCATCCCCAGTGGTGCCAGTGTACTCTCTGGACTCACTGCACTGCATCCCCAGTGGTGTCAGTGCAATCTCTGGACTCACTGCAGTGCATCCCCAGTGGTGCCAGTGCACTCTCAGGACTCACTGCACTGCATCCCCAGTGGTGCCAGTGCACTCTCTGGACTCACTGCACTGCATCCCCAGTAGTGACAGTGCACTCTCTGGACTCACTGCACTGCATCCCCAGTGGTGCCAGTGCACTCACTGGATTCACTGCACTGCATCACCAGTGGTGCCAGTGCACTCTCTGGACTCACTGCACTGCATCCCCAGTGGTGCCAGTGCACTCTCTGGACTCACTGTACTGCATCCCCAGTGGTGACAGTGCACTCTCTGGACTCACTGCAGTGCATCCCCAGTGGTGCCAGTGTACTCTCTGGACTCACTGCAGTGCATCCCCACTGGTGCCAGTGCACTCTCTGGACTCACTGCACTGCATCCCCAGGGGTGCCAGTGCAGTCTCTGGAGTAACTGCAGTGCATCCCCACTGGTGCCAAAGCACTCTCTGGACTCACTGCAGTGCATCCCCAGTGGTGCCACTGCACTCTCTGGACTCACTGCACTGCATCCCCAGTGGTGCCAGTGCACTCTCTGGACTCATTGAAGTGCATACTCAGTGGTGCCAGTGCACTCTCTGGACTCACTGCACTGCATCCCCAGTGGTGCCAGTACACTCACTGGACTCAGTGCACTGCATCCCCAGTGGTGCCAGTGCACTCTCTGGACTCACTAAACTGCATCACCAGTGGTGCCACTGCACTCTCTGGACTCACTGCACTGCTTCCCCAGTGGTGCCAGTACACTCACTGGACTCACTGCAGTGCATCCCCACTGGTGCCAGTGCACTCTCTGGGCTCACTGCAGTGCATCCCCAGTGGTGCCACTGCACTCTCTGGACTCACTGCAGTGCATCCCCACTGGTTCCAGTGCACTCTCTGGACTCATTGAAGTGCATTCTCAGTGGTGCCAGTGCACTCTCTGGACTCACTGCAGTGCATCCCCAGTGGTGCCAGTGCACTCTCAGGACTCACTGCACTGCATCCCCAGTGGTGCCAGTGCACTCTCTGGACTCACTGCACTGCATCCCCAGTAGTGACTGTGCACTCTCTGGACTCACTGCACTGCATCCCCAGTGGTGCCAGTGCACTCACTGGACTCACTGAACTGCATCCCCAGTGGTGCCAGTGCACTCTCTGGACTCACTGCACTGCATCCCCAGTGCTGCCAGTGCACTCTCTGGACTCACTGCACTGCATCCCTAGTGGTGCCACTGCACTCTCTGGACTCACTGCACTGCTTCCCCAGTGGTGCCAGTGCACTCTCTGGACTCACTGCACTGCAACCCCAGTGGTGCCAGTGCACTCACTGGACTCACTGCAGGGCATCCCCACTGGTGCCAGTGCACTCTCTGGACTCACTGCACTGCATCCCCAGTGGTTCCAGCGCACTCTCTGGACTCACTGCACTGCAACCCCAGTGGTGCTAGTGCACTCTGTGGACTCACTGCAGAGCATCCCCAGTGGTGCCAGTGCACTCTCTGGACTCACTGAAGTGCATTCTCAGTGGTGAGAGTGCACTCTCTGGACTCACTGAAGTGCATCCCCATTGGTGCCAGTGCACTCTCTGGACTCACTGCAGTGCATCCCCAGTGGAGCCAGTGCACTCTCTGGACTCACTGCAGTGCATCCATAGTGGTGCCATTGCACTCTCTGGACTCACTGCACTGCATCTCCAGTGGTGCCAGTGCACTCTCTGGACTCACTGCACTGCATCCCCAGTGCTGCCAGTGCACTCTCTTGAGTCACTGCACTGCATCCCCTGTGGTGCAAGAGCACTCTCTGGACTCACAGCAGTGCTCACCAGTGGTGCCAGTGCACTCTCTGGACTCACTGCACTGCATCCCCAGTGGTGCCAGTGCACTCTCTGGACTCACTGCACTGCATCCCCAGTGGTGCTAGTGCACTGTGTGGACTCACTGTACTGCATCCCCAGTGGTGTCAGTGCAATCTCTGGACTCACTGCAGTGCATCCCCAGTGGTGCCAGTGCACTCTCAGGACTCACTGCACTGCATCCCCAGTGGTGCCAGTGCACTCTCTGGACTCACTGCACTGCATCCCCAGTAGTCACAGTGCACTCTCTGGACTCACTGCACTGCATCCCCAGTGGTGCCAGTGCACTCACTGGATTCACTGCACTGCATCACCAGTGGTGCCAGTGCACTCTCTGGACTCACTGCACTGCATCGCCAGTGGTGCCAGTGCACTCTGTGGACTCACTGTACTGCATATCCAGTGGTGACAGTGCACTCTCTGGACCCACTGCAGTGCATCCCCAGTGGTGCCAGTGTACTCTCTGGACTCACTGCAGTGCACCCCACTGGTGCCAGTGCACTCTCTGGACTCACTGCACTGCATCCCCAGTGGTGCCAGTGCAGTCTCTGGAGTAACTGCAGTGCATCCCCACTGGTGCCAAAGCACTCTCTGGACTCACTGCAGTGCATCCCCAGTGGTGCCACTGCACTCTCTGGACTCACTGCAGTGCATCCCCAGTGGTGCCAGTGCACTCTCTGGACTCACTGCACTGCATCCCCAGTGGTGCCAGTACACTCACTGGACTCACTGCACTGCATCCCCAGTGGTGCCAGTGCACTCTCTGGACTCACTAAACTGCATCACCAGTGGTGCCACTGCACTCTCTGGACTCACTGCACTGCTTCCCCAGTGGTGCCAGTGCACTCACTGGACTCACTGCAGTGCATCCCCACTGGTGCCAGTGCACTCTCTGGGCTCACTGCAGTGCATCCCCAGTGGTGCCACTGCACTCTCTGGACTCACTGCAGTGCATCCCCAGTGGTTCCAGTGCACTCTCTGGACTCATTGAAGTGCATTCTCAGTGGTGCCAGTGCACTCTCTGGACTCACTGCAGTGCATCCCCAGTGGTGCCAGTGCACTCTCAGGACTCACTGCACTGCATCCCCAGTGGTGCCAGTGCACTCTCTGGACTCACTGCACTGCATCCCCAGTAGTGACAGTGCACTCTCTGGACTCACTGCACTGCATCCCCAGTGGTGCCAGTGCACTCACTGGATTCACTGCACTGCATCCCCAGTGGTGCCAGTGCACTCTCTGGACTCACTGCACTGCATCCCCAGTGGTGCCAGTGCACTCTGTGGACTCACTGTACTGCATCCCCAGTGGTGACAGTGCACTCTCTGGACTCACTGCAGTGCATCCCCAGTGGTGCCAGTGTACTCTCTGGACTCACTGCACTGCATCCCCAGTGGTGTCAGTGCAATCTCTGGACTCACTGCAGTGCATCCCCAGTGGTGCCAGTGCACTCTCAGGACTCACTGCACTGCATCCCCAGTGGTGCCAGTGCACTCTCTGGACTCACTGCACTGCATCCCCAGTAGTGACAGTGCACTCTCTGGACTCACTGCACTGCATCCCCAGTGGTGCCAGTGCACTCACTGGATTCACTGCACTGCATCACCAGTGGTGCCAGTGCACTCTCTGGACTCACTGCACTGCATCCCCAGTGGTGCCAGTGCACTCTGTGGACTCACTGTACTGCATCCCCAGTGGTGACAGTGCACTCTCTGGACTCACTGCAGTGCATCCCCAGTGGTGCCAGTGTACTCTCTGGACTCACTGCAGTGCATCCCCACTGGTGCCAGTGCACTCTCTGGACTCACTGCACTGCATCTCCAGGGGTGCCAGTGCAGTCTCTGGAGTAACTGCAGTGCATCCCCACTGGTGCCAAAGCACTCTCTGGACTCACTGCAGTGCATTCCCAGTGGTGCCACTGCACTCTCTGGACTCACTGCAGTGCATCCCCAGTGGTGCCAGTGCACTCTCTGGACTCATTGAAGTGCATACTCAGTGGTGCCAGTGCACTCTCTGGACTCACTGCACTGCATCCCCAGTGGTGCCAGTACACTCACTGGACTCACTGCACTGCATCCCCAGTGGTGCCAGTGCACTCTCTGGACTCACTAAAATGCATCACCAGTGGTGCCACTGCACTCTCTGGACTCACTGCACTGCTTCCCCAGTGGTGCCAGTGCACTCACTGGACTCACTGCAGTGCATCCCCACTGGTGCCAGTGCACTCTCTGGGCTCACTGCAGTGCATCCCCAGTGGTGCCACTGCACTCTCTGGACTCACTGCAGTGCATCCCCACTGGTTCCAGTGCACTCTCTGGACTCATTGAAGTGCATTCTCAGTGGTGCCAGTGCACTCTCTGGACTCACTGCAGTGCATCCCCAGTGGTGCCAGTGCACTCTCAGGACTCACTGCACTGCATCCCCAGTGGTGCCAGTGCACTCTCTGGACTCACTGCACTGCATCCCCAGTAGTGACAGTGCACTCTCTGGACTCACTGCACTGCATCCCCAGTGGTGCCAGTGCACTCACTGGATTCACTGCACTGCATCCCCAGTGGTGCCAGTGCACTCTCTGGACTCACTGCACTGCATCCCCAGTGGTGCCAGTGCACTCTGTGGACTCACTGTACTGCATCCCCAGTGGTGACAGTGCACTCTCTGGACTCACTGCAGTGCATCCCCAGTGGTGCCAGTGCACTCTCTGGACTCACTGCAGTGCATCCCCACTGGTGCCAGTGCACTCTCTGGACTCACTGCACTGCATCCCCAGTGGTGCCAGTGCAGTCTCTGGAGTAACTGCAGTGCATCCCCACTGGTGCCAAAGCACTCTCTGGACTCACTGCAGTGCATCCCCAGTGGTGCCACTGCACTCTCTGGACTCACTGCAGTGCATCCCCAGTGGTGCCAGTGCACTCTCTGGACTCATTGAAATGCATTCTCAGTGGTGCCAGTGCACTCTCTGGACTCACTGCACTGCATCCCCAGTGGTGCCAGTACACTCACTGGACACACTGCACTGCATCTCCAGTGGTGCCAGTGCACTCTCTGGACTCACTAAACTGCATCACCAGTGGTGCCACTGCACTCTCTGGACTCACTGCACTGCTTCCCCAGTGGTGCCAGTGCACTCACTGGACTCACTGCAGTGCATCCCCAGTGGTGCCAGTGCACTCTCTGGGCTCACTGCAGTGCATCCCCAGTGGTGCCAGTGCGCTCTCTGGAGTCACAGCACTGCATCCACAGTGGTGCCAGTGCAATCTCTCTACTCAGTGCACTGCATCCCCAGTGGTGCCAGTGCACTCTCTGGACTCACTGCACTGCATCCCCGGTGGTGCCAGTGCAGTCTCTGGAGTAACTGCACTGCATCCCCACTGGTGCCAAAGCACTCTCTGGACTTCCAGCACCGCATCCCCAGTGGTGCCAGTGCACTCTCTGGACTCACTGAACTGCATGCCCAGTGGTGCCAGTGCACTCTCTGGACTCACTGTACTGCATACCCACTGGTGCCAGTGCACTCTGTGGACTCACTGCACTGCATCCCCAGTGGTGCCAGTGCACTCTCTGGACTCACTGCAGTGCATCCCCAGTGGTGCCAGTGCACTCTCTGGACTCACTGCAGTGCATCCCCAGTGGTGCCAGTGCACTCTCTGGACTCACTGCACTGAACCCCAGTGGTGCCAGTGCACTCTCTGGACTCACTGCACTGCATCCCCAGGGGTGCCAGTGCACTCTCTGGACTCACTGCACTGCATCCCCAGTGGTGCCAGTGCACTCTCTGGACTCACTGCAGGGCATCCCCAGTGGTGCCAGTGCACTGTCTGGACTCACTGCAGTGCATCCCCAGTGGTGCCAGTGCACTCTCTGGACTCACTGTACTGCACCCCCAGTGGTGCCAGTGCACTCACTGGACTCACTGCACTGCATCCCCAGTGGTGCCAGTGCACTCTCTGGACTCACTGCACTGCATCCCCAGTGGTGCCAGTGTACTCTCTGGACTCACTGCACTGCATCCCCAGTGGTGCCAGTGCACTCACTGGGCTCACTGGACACATCCCCAGTGGTGCCAGTGCACTCTCTGGACTCACTGCAGTGCATCCCCAGTGGTGCCAGTGCACTCTCTGGACTCACTGCACTGCATCCCCACTGGTGCCAGTGTACTCTCTGGACTCACTGCAGTGCATCCCCAGTGGTGCCAGTGCACTCTCTGGACTCACTGCACTGCATCCCCACTGGTGCCAGTGCACTCTCTGGACTCACTGAAGTGCATCCCCAGTGGTGCCAGTGCACTCTCTGGACTCACTGCACTGCATCCCCAGTGGTGCCAGTGCACTCTCTGGACTCACTGCACTGCATCTCCAGTGGTGCAAGTGCACTCTCTCGAGTCACTGCACTACATCCCCAGTGGTGCCAGTGCACTCTCTGGACTCACTGAAGTGCATCCCCAGTGGTGCCAGTGCACTCTCTGGACTCACTGCAGTGCATCCCCAGTGGTGCCAGTGAAGTCTCTGGACTCACTGCACTGCATCCCCAGTGGTGCCAGTGCAATCTCTGGACTCACTGCACTGCATCCCCAGTGGTGCCAGTGCACTCTCTGGACTCACTGCAGTGCATCCCCAGTGGTGCCAGTGCACTCTCTGGACTCACTGCAGTGCATTGCCAGTGGTGCCAGTGCACTCTCTGGAGTCACAGCACTGCATCCCCAGTGGTGCCAGTGCACTCTTTGGACTCACTGCACTGCTTCCCCAGTGGTGCCAGTACACTCACTGGACTCACTGCACTGCATCCCCAGTGGTGCCAGTGCACTCTCTGGACTCACTAAACTTCATCACCAGTGGTGTCTCTGCACTCTCTGGACTCACTGCACTGCTTCCCCAGTGGTGCCAGTGCACTCTCTGGACTCACTGCAGTGCATCCCCAGTGGTGCCAGTGCACTCTCTGGACTCACTGCAGTGCATCCCCAGTGGTGCCAGTGCACTCTCTGGACTCACTGCACTGCATCCCCAGTGGTGCCTGTGCGCTCTCTGGAGTCACAGCACTGCATCCCCAGTGGTGCCAGTGCAATCTCTGGACTCACTGCACTGCATCCCCAGTGGTGCCAGTGCACTCTCTGGACTCACTGAAGTGCATCCCCAGTGGTGCCAGTGCAATCTCTGGACTCAATGCACTGCATCCCCAGTGGTGCCAGTGCACTCTCTGGACTCACTGCACTGCATCCCCAGTGGTGCCAGTGCAATCTCTGGACTCACTGTAGTGCATCCCCAGTGGTGCCAGTGCACTCTCTGGACTCACTGCACTGCATCCCCAGTGGTGCCAGTGCACTCTCTGGACTCACTGCACTGCATCACAGGTGGTGCCAGTGCACTCTCTGGACTCACTGCACTGCATCCCCAGTGGTGCCAGTGCACTCTCTGGACTCACTGCACTGCATCCCCAGTGGTGCCAGTGCACTCTCTGCACTCACTTCTCTGCATTCCCAGTGGTGCCAGTGAAGTCTCTGGACTCACTGCACTGCATCCCCAGTGGTGCCAGTGCAATCTCTGGACTCACTGCAGTGCATCACCAGTGGTGCCAGTGCACTCTCTGGACTGACTGCACTGCATCCCCAGTGGTGCCAGTGCACTCTCTGGACTCACTGCAGTGCATCCCCAGTGGTGCCAGTGCACTCTCTGGACTCACTGCACTGCATCCCCAGTGGTGCAAGTGCACTCTCTCGAGTCACTGCACTACATCCCCAGTGGTGCCAGTGCACTCTCTGGACTCACTGAAGTGCATCCCCATTGGTGCCAGTGCACTCTCTGCACTCACTTCTCTGCATTCCCAGTGGTGCCAGTGAAGTCTCTGGACTCACTGCACTGCATCCCCAGTGGTGCCAGTGCAATCTCTGGACTCACTACACTGCAGCCCCAGTGGTGCCAGTGCACTCTCTGGACTCACTGCAGTGCATCCCCAGTGGTGCCAGTGCACTCTCTGGACTCACTGCACTGCATCCCCAGTGGTGTCAGTGCACTCTCTGGACTCACTGAAGTGCATCACCAGTGGTGCCAGTGCACTCTCTGCACTCACTGCACTGCATGTCCAGTGGTGCCAGTGCGCTCTCTGGAGTCACAGCACTGCATCCCCAGTGGTGCCAGTGCAATCTCTGGACTCACTGCACTGCATCCCCAGTGGTGCCAGTGCACTCTCTGGACTCACTGAAGTGCATCCCCATTGGTGCCATTGCACTCTCTGCACTCACTGCACTGCATCCCCAGTGGTGCCAGTGCACTCACTGGACTGACTACACTGCATCCCCAGTGGTGCCAGTGCGCTCTCCGGAGTCACAGCACTGCATCCCCAGTGGTGCCAGTGCACTCACTGGACACACTGTACTGCATCACAGGTGGTGCCAGTGCACTCTCTGGGCTCACTGAAGTGCAGTCTCAGTGGTGCCAGTGCACTCTCTGGGCTCACTGAAGTGCATCCCCAGTGGTGCCAGTACACTCACTGGACTCACTGCACTGCATCCCCAGTGGTGCCAGTGCACTCTCTGGACTCACTGTAGTGCATCCCCAGTGGTGCCAGTGCACTCTCTGGACTCACTGCAGTGCATCCCCAGTGGTGCCAGTGCACTCTCTGGACTCACTGCACTGCATCCCCAGTGGTGCCAGTGAAGTCTTTGGACTCACTGCACTGCATCCCCAGTGGTGCCAGTGCACTCTGTGGAGTCACTGAAGTGCATCCCCAGTGGTGCCAGTGCACTCTCTGGACTCACTGCACTGCATGTCCAGTGGTGCCAGTGCACTCTCTGGACTCACTGTACTGCATCCCCACTGGTGCCAGTGCACTATGTGGACTCACTGTACTGCATCCCCAGTGGTGACAGTGCACTCTCTGGACTAACTGCAGTGCATCCCCAGTGGTGCCAGTGCACTCACTGGACTCACTGCAGTGCATCCCCAGTGGTGCCAGTGCACTCTCTGGTCTCACTGCAGTGCATCCCCAGTGGTGCCAGTGCACTCTCTGGACTCACTGCACTGCATCCCCAGTGGTGCCAGTGCACTCTCAGGACTCACTGCAGTGCATCCCCAGTGGTGTCAGTGCACTCTCTGGACTCACTGTACTGCACCCCCAGTGGTGCCAGTGCACTCACTGGACTGACTGCACTGCATCCCCAGTGGTGCCAGTGCGCTCTCTGGAGTCACAGCACTGCATCCCCAGTGGTGCCAGTGCACTCACTGGACTCACTGCACTGCATCACAGGTGGTGCCAGTGCACTCTCTGGACTCACTGCACTGAATCCCCGGTGGTGCCAGTGTACTCTCTGCAGTCACTGCACTGCATCCCCAGTGGTGCCAGTGCACTCACTGGACTGCATCCCCAGTGGTGCCAGTGCACTCTCTGGACTCACTGCACTGCATCCCCAGTGGTGCCAGTGTACTCTCTGGACTCACTGCAGTGCATCCCCAGTGGTGCCAGAGCACTCTCTGGACTCACTGCACTGCATCCCCAGTGGTGCCAGTGCACTCTCTGGACTCACTGCACTGCATCCCAGTGGTGTCAGTGCACTCTCTGGACTCACTGAAGTGCATACCCAGTTGTGCCAGTGCACTCTCTGGACTCAATGCACTGCATCCCCAGTGGTGCCAGTGCACTCTCTGGACTCAGTGCACTGCATCCCCAGTGGTGCCAGTGCAATCTCTGGACTCACTGTAGTGCATCCCCAGTGGTGCCAGTGCACTCTCTGGAGTGACTGCAGTGCATCCCCAGTGGTGCCAGTGCACTCTCTGGACTCACTGTACTGCATCACCAGTGGTGCCAGTGCACTCTCTGGACTCACTGCACTGCATCCGCAGTGGTGCCAGTGCACTCTCTGGAGTCACTGAAGTGCATCCCCAGTGGTGCCAGTGTACTCTCTGGACTCACTGCACTGCATGCCCAGTGGTGCCAGTGCACTCTCTGGACTCACTGTACTGCATCCCCACTGGTACCAGTGCACTCTGTGGACTCACTGTACTGCATCCCCAGTGGTGACAGTGCACTCTCTGGACTCACTGCAGTGCATCCCCAGTGGTGCCAGTGCACTCTCTGGACTCACTGCAGTGCATCCCCAGTGGTGCCAGTGCACTCTCTGGACTCACTGCACTGCATCCCCAGTGGTGCCAGTGCACTCTCTGGACTCACTGCAGTGCATCCACAGTGGTGCCAGTGCACTCACTGGACTCACTGCAGTGCATTCCCTCTGGTGCCAGTGCACTCTCTGGACTCACTGCACTGCATCCCCAGTGGTGCCAGTGCACTCTCTGGACTCACTGCACTGCATCCCCAGTGGTGCGAGTGCATTCTCTGGACTCACCGGGGTGCATCACCAGTGGTGCCAGTGCACTCTCTGGACTCACTGAGGTGCATCCCCAGTGGTGCCAGTGCACTCTCTGGAGTCACTGAAGTGCATCCCCAGTGGTGCCAGTGCACTCTCTGGACTCACTGCACTGCATCCCCAGTGGTGCCAGTGCACTCTCTGGACTCACTGAACTGCATCCCCAGTGGTGCCAGTGCACTCTCTGGACTCACTGCATGCATCCCCAGTGCTGACAGTGCACTCTCTGGACTCACTGCACTGCATCCCTAGTGGTGCCACTGCACTCTCTGGACTCACTGCACTGCTTCCCCAGTGGTGCCAGTGCACTCTCTGGACTCACTGCACTGCATCCCCAGTGGTGCCAGTGCACTCACTGGACTCACTGCAGTGCATCCCCACTGGTGCCAGTGCACTCTCTGGACTCACTGCACTGCATCCCCAGTGGTGCTAGTGCACTCTGTGGACTCACTGCAGTGCATCCCCAGTGGTGCCAGTGCACTCTCTGGACTCACTGAAGTGCATTCTCAGTGGTGCCAGTGCACTCTCTGGACTCACTTCAGTGCATCCCCAGTGGTGCCAGTGCACTCTCTGGACTCACTGCAGTGCATCCCCAGTGGAGCCAGTGCACTCTCTGGACTCACTGCAGTGCATCCGCAGTGGTGCCATTGCACTCTCTGGACTCACTGCACAGCATCTCCAGTGGTGCCAGTGCACTCTCTGGACTCACTGCACTGCATCCCCAGTGCTGCCAGTGCACTCTCTTGAGTCACTGCACTGCATCCCCTGTGGTGCAAGAGCACTCTCTGGACTCACAGCAGTGCTCACCAGTGGTGCCAGTGCACTCTCTGGACTCACTGCACTGCATCCCCAGTGGTGCCAGTGCACTCTCTGGACTCACTGCACTGCATCCCCAGTGGTGCTAGTGCACTGTGTGGACTCACTGTACTGCATCCCCAGTGGTTTCAGTGCAATCTCTGGACTCACTGCAGTGCATACCCTGTGGTGCCAGTGCACTCTCTGGACTCACTGCACTGCATCCCCAGTGGTGCCAGTGCACTCTCTGGACTCACTGCACTGCATCCCCAGTAGTGACAGTGCACTCTCTGGACTCACTGCACTGCATCCCCAGTGGTGCCAGTGCACTCTCTGGACTCACTGCACTGCATCCCCAGTGGTGCCAGTGCACTCTGTGGACTCACTGTACTGCATCCCCAGTGGTGACAGTGCACTCTCTGGACTCACTGCAGTGCATCCCCAGTGGTGCCAGTGCGCTCTCTGGACTCACTGCAGTGCATCCCCACTGGTGCCAGTGCACTCTCTGGACTCACTGCACTGCATCCCCACTGGTGCCAGTGCACTCTCTGGACTCACTGCACTGCATCCCCAGTGGTGCCAGTACACTCACTGGACTCACTGTAGTGCATCCCCAGTGGTGCCAGTGCACTCTCTGGACTCACTAAACTGCATCACCAGTGGTGCCACTGCACTCTCTGGACTCACTGCACTGCTTCCCCAGTGGTGCCAGTGCACTCACTGGACTCACTGCAGTGCATCCCCACTGGTGCCAGTGCACTCTCTGGGCTCACTGCAGTGCATCCCCAGTGGTGCCAGTGCACTCTCTGGACTCACTGCACTGCATCCCCAGTGGTGCCAGTGCGCTCTCTGGAGTCACAGCACTGCATCCCCAGTGGTTCCAGTGCAATCTCTGGACTCAGTGCACTGCATCCCCAGTGGTGCCAGTGCACTCTCTGGACTCACTGCACTGCATCCCCGGTGGTGCCAGTGCAGTCTCTGGAGTAACTGCACTGCATCCCCACTGGTGCCAAAGCACTCTCTGGACTTCCAGCACCGCATCCCCAGTGGTGCCAGTGCACTCTCTGGACTCACTGCACTGCATGCCCAGTGGTGCCAGTGCACTCTCTGGACTCACTGCAGTGCATCCCCAGTGGTGCCAGTGCACTCTGTGGACTCACTGTACTGCATCCCCAGTGGTGCCAGTGCACTCTCTGGACTCACTGCAGTGCATCCCCAGTGGTGCCAGTGCACTCTCTGGACTCACTGCAGTGCATCCCCAGTGGTGACAGTGCACTCTCTGGACTCACTGCACTGAAGCCCCAGTGGTGCCAGTGCACTCTCTGGACTCACTGCACTGCATCCCCAGTGGTGCCAGTGCACTCTCTGGACTCACTGCAGTGCATCCCCAGTGGTGCCAGTGCACTATCTGGACTCAAAGTACTGCACCCCCAGTGGTGCCAGTGCACTCACTGGACTGACTGCACTGCATCCCCAGTGGTGCCAGTGCACTCTCTGGACTCACTGCACTGCATCCCCACTGGTGCCAGTGTACTCTCTGGACTCACTGCACTGCATCCCCAGTGGTGCCAGTGCACTCACTGGACTCACTGGACACATCCCCAGTGGTGCCAGTGCACTCTCTGGACTCACTGCAGTGCATCCCCAGTGGTGCCAGTGCACTCTCTGGACTCACTGCACTGCATCCCCACTGGTGCCAGTGTACTCTCTGGACTCACTGCAGTGCATCCCCAGTGGTGCCAGGGCACTCTCTGGACTCACTGCACTGCATCCCCACTTGTGCCAGTGCACTCTCTGGACTCACTGTACTGCATCACCAGTGGTGCCAGTGCACTCTCTGGACTCACTGCAGTGCATTCCCAGTGGTGCCAGTGCACTCTTTGGACTCACTGCACTGCAGACCCATTGGTGCCAGTGCACTCTCTGGACTCACTGCACTGCATCACAGGTGGTGCCAGTGCACTCTCTGGACTCAATGCACTGCATCCCCAGTGGTGCCAGTGCACTCTCTGGACTCACTGCACTGCATCCCCAGTGGTGCCAGTGCAATCTCTGGACTCACTTCTCTGCATCACCAGTGGTGCCAGTGCACTCTCTGGACTCACTGCACTGCATCCCCAGTGGTGCCAGTGCACTCTCTGGAGTAACTGCAGTGCATCCCCAGTGGTGCCAGTGCACTCTCTGGACTCACTGCACTGCATCCCCAGTGGTGCAAGTGCACTCTCTCGAGTCACTGCACTGCATCCCCAGTGGTGCAAGTGCACTCTCTCGAGTCACTGCACTACATCCCCAGTGGTGCCAGTGCACTCTCTGGACTCACTGCAGTGCATCCCCAGTGGTGCCAGTGCACTCTCTGGACTCACTGCAGTGCATCCCCAGTGGTGCCAGTGAAGTCTCTGGACTCACTGCACTGCATCCCCAGTGGTGCCAGTGCAATCTCTGGACTCACTGCACTGCATCCCCAGTGGTGCCAGTGCACTCTCTGGACTCACTGCAGTGCATCCCCAGTGGTGCCAGTGCACTCTCTGGACTCACTGCACTGCATCCCCAGTGGTGCCAGTGCACTCGCTGGAGTCACAGCACTGCATCCCCAGTGGTGCCAGTGCACTCTCTGGACTCACTGCACTGCATCCCCAGTGGTGCCAGTGCACTCTCTGGACTCACTGCACTGCATCCCCAGTGGTGCCACTGCACTCTCTGGACTCACTGCACTGCTTCCCCAGTGGTGCCAGTACACTCACTGGACTCACTGCACTGCATCCCCAGTGGTGCCAGTGCACTCTCTGGACTCACTAAACTGCATCACCAGTGGTGTCTCTGCACTCTCTGGACTCACTGCACTGCTTCCCCAGTGGTGCCAGTGCACTCACTGGACTCACTGCAGTGCATCCCCAGTGGTGCCAGTGCACTCTCTGGACTCACTGCACTGCATCCCCAGTGGTGCCAGTGCACTCTCTGGACTCACTGCACTGCATCCCCAGTGGTGCCTGTGCGCTCTCTGGAGTCACAGCACTGCATCCCCAGTGGTGCCAGTGCAATCTCTGGACTCACTGCACTGCATCCCCAGTGGTGCCAGTGCACTCTCTGGACTCACTGAAGTGCATCACCAGTGGTGCCAGTGCAAACTCTGGACTCAATGCACTGCATCCCCAGTGGTGCCAGTGCACTCTCTGGACTCACTGCACTGCATCCCCAGTGGTGCCAGTGCAATCTCTGGACTCACTGTAGTGCATCCCCAGTGGTGCCAGTGCACTCTCTGGACTCACTGCAGTGCATCCCCAGTGGTGCCAGTGCACTCTCTGGACTCACTGCACTGCATCACAGGTGGTGCCAGTGCACTCTCTGGACTCACTGCACTGCATCCCCAGTGGTGCCAGTGCACTCTCTGGACTCACTGCACTGCATCCCCAGTGGTGCCAGTGCACTCTCTGGACTCACTGCAGTGCATCCCCAGTGGCGCCAGTGCACTCTCTGGACTCACTGCACTGCATCCCCAGTGGTGCCAGTGCACTCTCTGCACTCACTGCACTGCATTCCCAGTGGTGCCAGTGAAGTCTCTGGACTCACTGCACTGCATCACCAGTGGTGCCAGTGCACTCTCTGGACTCACTGCACTGCATCCCCAGTGGTGCCAGTGCACTCTGTGGACTCACTGAAGTGCATCCCCAGTGGTGCCAGTGCACTCTCTGGACTCACTGCACTGCATCCCCAGTGGTGCCAGTGCACTCTCTGGACTCACTGCACTGCATCCCCAGTGGTGCCAGTGCACTCTCTGGACTCACTGCAGTGCATCCCCAGTGGTGCCAGTGCACTCTCTGGACTCACTGCACTGCATCCCCAGTGGTGCAAGTGCACTCTCTCGAGTCACTGCACTACATCCCCAGTGGTGCCAGTGCACTCTCTGGACTCACTGAAGTGCATCGCCATTGGTGCCAGTGCACTCTCTGCACTCACTTCTCTGCATTCCCAGTGGTGCCAGTGAAGTCTCTGGACTCACTGCACTGCATCCCCAGTGGTGCCAGTGCACTCTCTGGACTCACTGCACTGCAGCCCCAGTGGTGCCAGTGCACTCTCTGGACTCACTGCAGTGCATCCCCAGTGGTGCCAGTGCACTCTCTGGACTCACTGCAGTGCATCCCCAGTGGTGTCAGTGCACTCTCTGGACTCACTGAAGTGCATCACCAGTGGTGCCAGTGCGCTCTCTGGAGTCACAGCACTGCATCCCCAGTGGTGCCAGTGCAATCTCTGGACTCACTGCACTGCATCCCCAGTGGTGCCAGTGCACTCTCTGGACTCACTGAAGTGCATCCCCATTGGTGCCATTGCACTCTCTGCACTCACTGCACTGCATCCCCAGTGGTGCCAGTGCACTCACTGGACTGACTACACTGCATCCCCAGTGGTGCCAGTGCGCTCTCCGGAGTCACAGCACTGCATCCCCAGTGGTGCCAGTGCACTCACTGGACACACTGTACTGCATCACAGGTGGTGCCAGTGCACTCTCTGCACTCACTGCACAGCATCCCCAGTGGTGCCAGTGCATTCACTGGACTCACTGGACTGCATCACCAGTGGTGCCAGTGCACTCTCTGGACTCACTGCAGTGCATCCCCAGTGGTGCCAGTGCACTCTCTGGACTCACTGCACTGCATCCCCAGTGGTGCCAGTGCAGTCTCTGGACTCACTGCACTGCATCCCCAGTGGTGCCAGAGCACTCTCTAGACTCACTGCACTGCATCCCCAGTGGTGCCAGTGCACTCTCTGGACTCACTGCACCGCATCCCCAGTGGTGTCAGTGCACTCTCTGGACTCAGTGCACTGCATCCCCAGTGGTGCCAGTGCACTCTCTGGACTCACTGCAGTGCATCCCCAGTGGTGCCAGTGCACTCTCTGGACTCACTGCACTGCATCCCCAGTGGTGCCAGTGCAATCTCTGGACTCACTGTAGTGCATCCCCAGTGGTGCCAGTGCACTCTCTGGACTCACTGCAGTGCATCCCCAGTGGTGCCAGTGCACTCTCTGGACTCACTGCAGTGCATCCCCAGTGGTGCCAGTGCACTCTCTGGACTCACTGCAGTGCATCCCCAGTGGCGCCAGTGCACTCTCTGGACTCACTGCACTGCATCCCCAGTGGTGCCAGTGCACTCTCTGCACTCACTGCACTGCATTCCCAGTGGTGCCAGTGAAGTCTCTGGACTCACTGCACTGCATCCCCAGTGGTGCCAGTGCACTCTCTGGACTCACTGCACTGCATCCCCACTGCTGCCAGTGCACTCTCTGGACTCACTGCACTGCATCCCCAGTGGTGCCAGTGCACTCTCTGGACTCACTGCACTGCATCCCCAGTGGTGCCAGTGCACTCTCTCGAGTCACTGCACTACATCCCCAGTAGTGCCAGTGCACTTCACTGGACTCACTGTACTGCATCATCGGTGCTGCCAGTGCACTCTCTGGACTCACTGCAGTGCATCCCCAGTGGTGCCAGTGTACTCTCTGGACTCACTGCACTGCAGGCCCTGTGGTACCAGTGCACTCACTGGACTCACTGTACTGCATCACCAGTGGTGCCAGTGCACTCTCTGGACTCACTGCACTGCATCCCCAGTGGTTCCAGCGCACTCTCTGGACTCACTGCACTGCAACCCCAGTGGTGCTAGTGCACTCTGTGGACTCACTGCACTGCATCCCCAGTGGTGCCAGTGAGCTCTCTGGACTCACTGCACTGCATCCCCAGTGGTGCTAGTGCAGTCTCTGGACTCACTGCAGTGCATCCCCAGTGGTGCCAGTGCACTCTCTGGACTCACTGAAGTGCATCCCCAGTGGTGCCAGTACACTCACTGGACTCACTGCACTGCATCCCCAGTGGTGCCAGTGCACTCTCTGGACTCATTGCACTGCATCCCCAGTGGTGCCAGTGCACTCTCTGGACTCACTGTAGTGCATCCCCAGTGGTGCCAGTGCACTCTCTGGACTCACTGCACTGCATCCCCAGTGGTGCCAGTGCACTCTGTGGAGTCACTGAACAGCATCCCCAGTGGTGCCAGTGCACTCTCTGGACTCACTGCACTGCATGTCCAGTGGTGCCAGTGCACTCTCTGGACTCACTGTACTGCATCCCCACTGGTGCCAGTGCACTATGTGGACTCACTGTACTGCATCCCCAGTGGTGACAGTGCACTCTCTGGACTAACTGCAGTGCATCCCCAGTGGTGCCAGTGCACTCTCTGGACTCACTGCACTGCATCCCCAGTGGTGCCAGTGCACTCTCTGGACTCACTGCAGTGCATCCCCAGTGGTTCCAGTGCACTCTCTGGACTCACTGCAGTGCATCCCCAGTGGCGCCAGTGCACTCTCTGGACTCACTGCACTGCATCCCCAGTGGTGCCAGTGCACTCTCTGCACTCACTGCACTGCATTCCCAGTGGTGCCAGTGAAGTCTCTGGACTCACTGCACTGCATCCCCAGTGGTTCCAGTGCACTCTCTGGACTCACTGCACTGCATCCCCACTGCTGCCAGTGCACTCTCTGGACTCACTGCACTGCATCCCCAGTGGTGCCAGTGCACTCTCTGGACTCACTGCACTGCATCCCCAGTGGTGCCAGTGCACTCTCTCGAGTCACTGCACTACATCCCCAGTAGTGCCAGTGCACTTCACTGGACTCACTGTACTGCATCACCAGTGGTGCCAGTGCACTCTCTGGACTCACTGCACTGCATCCCCACTGGTGCCAGTGTACTCTCTGGACTCACTACACTGCAGGCCCAGTGGTACCAGTGCACTCACTGGACTCACTGTACTGCATCACCAGTGGTGCCAGTGCACTCTCTGGACTCACTGCACTGCATCCCCAGTGGTTCCAGTGCATTCACTGGACTCACTGTACTGCATCTCCAGTGGTGCCAGTGCACTCTCTGGACTCACTGAGGTGCATTCTCAGTGGTGCCAGTGCACTCTCTGGGCTCACTGAAGTGCATTCTCAGTGGTGCCAGTGCACTCTCTGGGCTCACTGAAGTGCATCCCCAGTGGTGCCAGTACACTCACTGGACTCACTGCACTGCATCCCCAGTGGTGCCAGTGCACTCTCTGGACTCACTGCACTGCATCCCCAGTGGTGCCAGTGCACTCTCTGGACTCACTGCAGTGCATCCCCAGTGGTGCCAGTGAAGTCTTTGGACTCACTGCACTGCATCCCCAGTGGTGCCAGTGCACTCTGTGGAGTCACTGAAGTGCATCCCCAGTGGTGCCAGTGCACTCTCTGGACTCACTGCAGTGCATCCCCAGTGGTTCCAGTGCACTCTCTGGACTCATTGAAGTGCATTCTCAGTGGTGCCAGTGCACTCTCTGGACTCACTGCAGTGCATCCCCAGTGGTGCCAGTGCACTCTCAGGACTCACTGCACTGCATCCCCAGTGGTGCCAGTGCACTCTCTGGACTCACTGCACTGCATCCCCAGAAGTGACAGTGCACTCTCTGGACTCACTGCACTGCATCCCCAGTGGTGCCAGTGCACTCACTGGATTCACTGCACTGCATCCCCAGTGGTGCCAGTGCACTCTCTGGACTCACTGCACTCCATCCCCTGTGGTGCCAGTGCACTCTGTGGACTCACTGTACTGCATCCCCAGTGGTGACAGTGCACTCTCTGGACTCACTGCACTGCATCCCCAGTGGTGCCAGTGTACTCTCTGGACTCACTGCACTGCATCACCAGTGGTGTCAGTGCACTCTCTGGACTCACTGCAGTGCATCCCCAGTGGTGCCAGTGCACTCTCAGGACTCACTGCACTGCATCCCCAGTGGTGCCAGTGCACTCTCTGGACTCACTGCACTGCATCCCCAGAAGTGACAGTGCACTCTCTGGACTCACTGCACTGCATCCCCAGTGGTGCCAGTGCACTCACTGGATTCACTGCACTGCATCCCCAGTGGTGCCAGTGCACTCTCTGGACTCACTGCACTGCATCCCCAGTGGTGCCAGTGCACTCTGTGGACTCACTGTACTGCATCCCCAGTGGTGACAGTGCACTCTCTGGACTCACTGCAGTGCATCCCCAGTGGTGCGAGTGTACTCTCTGGACTCACTGCACTGCATCCCCAGTGGTGTCAGTGCACTCTCTGGACTCACTGCAGTGCATCCCCAGTGGTGCCAGTGCACTCTCAGGACTCACTGCACTGCATCCCCAGTGGTGCCAGTGCACTCTCTGGACTCACTGCACTGCATCCCCAGTAGTGACAGTGCACTCTCTGGACTCACTGCACTGCATCCCCAGTGGTGCCAGTGCACTCACTGGATTCACTGCACTGCATCCCCAGTGGTGCCAGTGCACTCTCTGGACTCACTGCACTGCATCCCCAGTGGTGCCAGTGCACTCTGTGGACTCACTCTACTGCATCCCCAGTGGTGACAGTGCACTCTCTGGACTCACTGCAGTGCATCCCCAGTGGTGCCAGTGTACTCTCTGGACTCACTGCAGTGCATCCCCACTGGTGCCAGTGCACTCTCTGGACTCACTGCACTGCATCCCCAGGGGTGCCAGTGCAGTCTCTGGAGTAACTGCAGTGCATCCCCACTGGTGCCAAAGCACTCTCTGGACTCACTGCAGTGCATCCCCAGTGGTGCCACTGCACTCTCTGGACTCACTGCAGTGCATCCCCAGTGGTGCCAGTGCACTCTCTGGACTCATTGAAGTGCATACTCAGTGGTGCCAGTGCACTCTCTGGACTCACTGCACTGCATCCCCAGTGGTGCCAGTACACTCACTGGACTCACTGCACTGCATCCCCAGTGGTGCCAGTGCACTCTGTGGACTCACTCTACTGCATCCCCAGTGGTGACAGTGCACTCTCTGGACTCACTGCAGTGCATCCCCAGTGGTGCCAGTGTACTCTCTGGACTCACTGCAGTGCATCCCCACTGGTGCCAGTGCACTCTCTGGACTCACTGCACTGCATCCCCAGGGGTGCCAGTGCAGTCTCTGGAGTAACTGCAGTGCATCCCCACTGGTGCCAAAGCACTCTCTGGACTCACTGCACTGCATTCCCAGTAGTGACAGTGCACTCTCTGGACTCACTGCACTGCATCCCCAGTGGTGCCAGTGCACTCTCTGCACTCACTGCACTGCATCCCCAGTGCTGCCAGTGCACTCTCTGGACTCACTGCACTGCATTCCCAGTAGTGACAGTGCACTCTCTGGACTCACTGCACTGCATCCCCAGTGGTGCCAGTGCACTCACTGGATTCACTGAACTGCATCCCCAGTGGTGCCAGTGCACTCTCTGGACTCACTGCACTGCATCCCCAGTGCTGCCAGTGCACTCTCTGGACTCACTGCACTGCATCCCTAGTGGTGCCACTGCACTCTCTGGACTCACTGCACTGCTTCCCCAGTGGTGCCAGTGCACTCTCTGGACTCACTGCACTGCATCCCCAGTGGTGCCAGTGCACTCACTGGACTCACTGCAGGGCATCCCCACTGGTGCCAGTGCACTCTCTGGACTCACTGCACTGCATCCCCAGTGGTTCCAGCGCACTCTCTGGACTCACTGCACTGCAACCCCAGTGGTGCTAGTGCACTCTGTGGACTCACTGCAGAGCATCCCCAGTGGTGCCAGTGCACTCTCTGGACTCACTTCACTGCATCCCCAGTGGAGCCAGTGCACTCTCTGGACTCACTGCAGTGCATCCATAGTGGTGCCATTGCACTCTCTGGACTCACTGCACTGCATCTCCAGTGGTGCCAGTGCACTCTCTGGACTCACTGCACTGCATCCCCAGTGCTGCCAGTGCACTCTCTTGAGTCACTGCACTGCATCCCCTGTGGTGCAAGAGCACTCTCTGGACTCACAGCAGTGCTCACCAGTGGTGCCAGTGCACTCTCTGGACTCACTGTACTGCATCCCCAGTAGTGCCAGTGCACTCTCTGGACTCACTGCACTGCATCCCCAGTGGTGCTAGTGCACTGTGTGGACTCACTGTACTGCATCCCCAGTGGTGTCAGTGCAATCTCTGGACTCACTGCAGTGCATCCCCAGTGGTGCCAGTGCACTCTCAGGACTCACTGCACTGCATCCCCAGTGGTGCCAGTGCACTCTCTGGACTCACTGCACTGCATCCCCAGTAGTCACAGTGCACTCTCTGGACTCACTGCACTGCATCCCCAGTGGTGCCAGTGCACTCACTGGTTTCACTGCACTGCATCCCCAGTGGTGCCAGTGCACTCTCTGGACTCACTGCACTGCATCGCCAGTGGTGCCAGTGCACTCTGTGGACTCACTGTACTGCATATCCAGTGGTGACAGTGCACTCTCTGGACTCACTGCAGTGCATCCCCAGTGGTGCCAGTGTACTCTCTGGACTCACTGCAGTGCACCCAACTGGTGCCAGTGCACTCTCTGGACTCACTGCACTGCATCCCCAGTGGTGCCAGTGCAGTCTCTGGAGTAACTGCAGTGCATCCCCACTGGTGCCAAAGCACTCTCTGGACTCACTGCAGTGCATCCCCAGTGGTGCCACTGCACTCTCTGGACTCACTGCAGTGCATCCCCAGTGGTGCCAGTGCACTCTCTGGACTCACTGCACTGCATCCCCAGTGGTGCCAGTACACTCACTGGACTCACTGCACTGCATCCCCAGTGGTGCCAGTGCACTCTCTGGACTCACTAAACTGCATCCCCAGTGGTGCCACTGCACTCTCTGGACTCACTGCACTGCTTCCCCAGTGGTGCCAGTGCACTCACTGGACTCACTGCAGTGCATCCCCACTGGTGCCAGTGCACTCTCTGGGCTCACTGCAGTGCATCCCCAGTGGTGCCACTGCACTCTCTGGACTCACTGCAGTGCATCCCCAGTGGTTCCAGTGCACTCTCTGGACTCATTGAAGTGCATTCTCAGTGGTGCCAGTGCACTCTCTGGACTCACTGTAGTGCATCCCCAGTGGTGCCAGTGCACTCTCAGGACTCACTGCACTGCATCCCCAGTGGTGCCAGTGCACTCTCTGGACTCACTGCACTGCATCCCCAGTAGTGACAGTGCACTCTCTGGACTCACTGCACTGCATCCCCAGTGGTGCCAGTGCACTCACTGGATTCACTGCACTGCATCCCCAGTGGTGCCAGTGCACTCTCTGGACTCACTGCACTGCATCCCCAGTGGTGCCAGTGCACTCTGTGGACTCACTGTACTGCATCCCCAGTGGTGACAGTGCACTCTCTGGACTCACTGCAGTGCATCCCCACTGGTGCCAGTGCACTCTCTGGACTCACTGCACTGCATCCCCAGTGGTGTCAGTGCAATCTCTGGACTCACTGCAGTGCATCCCCAGTGGTGCCAGTGCACTCTCAGGACTCACTGCACTGCATCCCCAGTGGTGCCAGTGCACTCTCTGGACTCACTGCACTGCATCCCCAGTAGTGACAGTGCACTCTCTGGACTCACTGCACTGCATCCCCAGTGGTGCCAGTGCACTCACTGGATTCACTGCACTGCATCACCAGTGGTGCCAGTGCACTCTCTGGACTCACTGCACTGCATCCCCAGTGGTGCCAGTGCACTCTGTGGACTCACTGTACTGCATCCCCAGTGGTGACAGTGCACTCTCTGGACTCACTGCAGTGCATCCCCAGTGGTGCCAGTGTACTCTCTGGACTCACTGCAGTGCATCCCCACTGGTGCCAGTGCACTCTCTGGACTCACTGCACTGCATCCCCAGGGGTGCCAGTGCAGTCTCTGGAGTAACTGCAGTGCATCCCCACTGGTGCCAAAGCACTCTCTGGACTCACTGCAGTGCATCCCCAGTGGTGCCACTGCACTCTCTGGACTCACTGCAGTGCATCCCCAGTGGTGCCAGTGCACTCTCTGGACTCATTGAAGTGCATACTCAGTGGTGCCAGTGCACTCTCTGGACTCACTGCACTGCATCCCCAGTGGTGCCAGTACACTCACTGGACTCACTGCACTGCATCCCCAGTGGTGCCAGTGCACTCTCTGGACTCACTAAACTGCATCACCAGTGGTGCCACTGCACTCTCTGGACTCACTGCACTGCTTCCCCAGTGGTGCCAGTGCACTCACTGGACTCACTGCAGTGCATCCCCACTGGTGCCAGTGCACTCTCTGGGCTCACTGCAGTGTATCCCCAGTGGTGCCACTGCACTCTCTGGACTCACTGCAGTGCATCCCCACTGGTTCCAGTGCACTCTCTGGACTCATTGAAGTGCATTCTCAGTGGTGCCAGTGCACTCTCTGGACTCACTGCAGTGCATCCCCAGTGGTGCCAGTGCACTCTCAGGACTCACTGCACTGCATCCCCAGTGGTGCCAGTGCACTCTCTGGACTCACTGCACTGCATCCCCAGTAGTGACAGTGCACTCTCTGGACTCACTGCACTGCATCCCCAGTGGTGCCAGTGCACTCACTGGATTCACTGCACTGCATCCCCAGTGGTGCCAGTGCACTCTCTGGACTCACTGCACTGCATCCCCAGTGGTGCCAGTGCACTCTGTGGACTCACAGTACTGCATCCCCAGTGGTGACAGTGCACTCTCTGGACTCACTGCAGTGCATCCCCAGTGGTGCCAGTGCACTCTCTGGACTCACTGCAGTGCATCTCCACTGGTGCCACTGCACTCTCTGGACTCACTGCACTGCATCCCCAGTGGTGCCAGTGCAGTCTCTGGAGTAACTGCAGTGCATCCCCACTGGTGCCAAAGCACTCTCTGGACTCACTGCAGTGCATCCCCAGTGGTGCCACTGCACTCTCTGGACTCACTGCAGTGCATCCCCAGTGGTGCCAGTGCACTCTCTGGACTCATTGAAATGCATTCTCAGTGGTGCCAGTGCACTCTCTGGACTCACTGCACTGCATCCCCAGTGGTGCCAGTACACTCACTGGACTCACTGCACTGCATCCCCAGTGGTGCCAGTGCACTCTCTGGACTCACTAAACTGCATCACCAGTGGTGCCACTGCACTCTCTGGACTCACTGCACTGCTTCCCCAGTGGTGCCAGTGCACTCACTGGACTCACTGCAGTGCATCCCCAGTGGTGCCAGTGCACTCTCTGGGCTCACTGCAGTGCATCCCCAGTGGTGCCAGTGCGCTCTCTGGAGTCACAGCACTGCATCCACAGTGGTGCCAGTGCAATCTCTCTACTCAGTGCACTGCATCCCCAGTGGTGCCAGTGCACTCTCTGGACTCACTGCACTGCATCCCCGGTGGTGCCAGTGCAGTCTCTGGAGTAACTGCACTGCATCCCCACTGGTGCCAAAGCACTCTCTGGACTTCCAGCACCGCATCCCCAGTGGTGCCAGTGCACTCTCTGGACTCACTGCACTGCATGCCCAGTGGTGCCAGTGCACTCTCTGGACTCACTGTACTGCATACCCACTGGTGCCAGTGCACTCTGTGGACTCACTGTACTGCATCCCCAGTGGTGCCAGTGCACTCTCTGGACTCACTGCAGTGCATCCCCAGTGGTGCCAGTGCACTCTCTGGACTCACTGCAGTGCATCCCCAGTGGTGCCAGTGCACTCTCTGGACTCACTGCACTGAACCCCAGTGGTGCCAGTGCACTCTCTGGACTCACTGCACTGCATCCCCAGTGGTGCCAGTGCACTCTCTGGACTCACTGCACTGCATCCCCAGTGGTGCCAGTGCACTCTCTGGACTCACTGCAGGGCATCCCCAGTGGTGCCAGTGCACTGTCTGGACTCACTGCAGTGCATCCCCAGTGGTGCCAGTGCACTCTCTGGACTCACTGTACTGCACCCCCAGTGGTGCCAGTGCACTCACTGGACTGACTGCACTGCATCCCCAGTGGTGCCAGTGCACTCTCTGGACTCACTGCACTGCATCCCCAGTGGTGCCAGTGTACTCTCTGGACTCACTGCACTGCATCCCCAGTGGTGCCAGTGCACTCACTGGACTCACTGGACACATCCCCAGTGGTGCCAGTGCACTCTCTGGACTCACTGCAGTGCATCCCCAGTGGTGCCAGTGCACTCTCTGGACTCACTGCACTGCATCCCCACTGGTGCCAGTGTACTCTCTGGACTCACTGCAGTGCATCCCCAGTGGTGCCAGTACACTCTCTGGACTCACTGCACTGCATCTCCAGTGGTGCAAGTGCACTCTCTCGAGTCACTGCACTACATCCCCAGTGGTGCCAGTGCACTCTCTGGACTCACTGAAGTGCATCCCCAGTGGTGCCAGTGCACTCTCTGGACTCACTGCAGTGCATCCCCAGTGGTGCCAGTGAAGTCTCTGGACTCACTGCACTGCATCCCCAGTGGTGCCAGTGCAATCTCTGGACTCACTGCACTGCATCCCCAGTGGTGCCAGTGCACTCTCTGGACTCACTGCAGTGCATCCCCAGTGGTGCCAGTGCACTCTCTGGACTCACTGCAGTGCATTGCCAGTGGTGCCAGTGCACTCTCTGGAGTCACAGCACTGCATCCCCAGTGGTGCCAGTGCACTCTCTGGACTCACTGCACTGCATCCCCAGTGGTGCCACTGCACTCTCTGGACTCACTGCACTGCTTCCCCAGTGGTGCCAGTACACTCACTGGACTCACTGCACTGCATCCCCAGTGGTGCCAGTGCACTCTCTGGACTCACTAAACTTCATCCCCAGTGGTGTCTCTGCACTCTCTGGACTCACTGCACTGCTTCCCCAGTGGTGCCAGTGCACTCTCTGGACTCACTGCACTGCATCACAGGTGGTGCCAGTGCACTCTCTGGACTCACTGCACTGCATCCCCACTGCTGCCAGTGCACTCTCTGGACTCACTGCACTGCATCCCCAGTGGTGCCAGTGCACTATCTGCACTCACTTCTCTGCATTCCCAGTGGTGCCAGTGAAGTCTCTGGACTCACTGCACTGCATCCCCAGTGGTGCCAGTGCAATCTCTGGACTCACTGCAGTGCATCACCAGTGGTGCCAGTGCACTCTCTGGACTCACTGCACTGCATCCCCAGTGGTGCCAGTGCACTCTCTGGACTCACTGCAGTGCATCCCCAGTGGTGCCAGTGCACTCTCTGGACTCACTGCACTGCATCCCCAGTGGTGCAAGTGCACTCTCTCGAGTCACTGCACTACATCCCCAGTGGTGCCAGTGCACTCTCTGGACTCACTGAAGTGCATCCCCATTGGTGCCAGTGCACTCTCTGCACTCACTTCTCTGCATTCCCAGTGGTGCCAGTGAAGTCTCTGGACTCACTGCACTGCATCCCCAGTGGTGCCAGTGCAATCTCTGGACTCACTGCACTGCAGCCCCAGTGGTGCCAGTGCACTCTCTGGACTCACTGCAGTGCATCCCCAGTGGTGCCAGTGCACTCTCTGGACTCACTGCACTGCATCCCCAGTGGTGTCAGTGCACTCTCTGGACTCACTGAAGTGCATCACCAGTGGTGCCAGTGCACTCTCTGCACTCACTGCACTGCATGTCCAGTGGTGCCAGTGCGCTCTCTGGAGTCACAGCACTGCATCCCCAGTGGTGCCAGTGCAATCTCTGGACTCACTGCACTGCATCCCCAGTGGTGCCAGTGCACTCTCTGGACTCACTGAAGTGCATCCCCATTGGTGCCATTGCACTCTCTGCACTCACTGCACTGCATCCCCAGTGGTGCCAGTGCACTCACTGGACTGACTACACTGCATCCCCAGTGGTGCCAGTGCGCTCTCCGGAGTCACAGCACTGCATCCCCAGTGGTGCCAGTGCACTCACTGGACACACTGTACTGCATCACAGGTGGTGCCAGTGCACACTCTGCACTCACTGCACAGCATCCCCAGTGGTGCCAGTGCATTCACTGGACTCACTGGACTGCATCACCAGTGGTGCCAGTGCACTCTCTGGACTCACTGCAGTGCATCCCCAGTGGTGCCAGTGCACTCTCTGGACTCACTGCAGTGCATCCCCAGTGGTGCCAGTGCAGTCTCTGGACTCACTGCACTGCATCCCCAGTGGTGCCAGAGCACTCTCTGGACTCACTGCACAGCATCCCCAGTGGTGCCAGTGCACTCTCTGGACTCACTGCACCGCATCCCCAGTGGTGTCAGTGCACTCTCTGGACTCAGTGCACTGCATCCCCAGTGGTGCCAGTGCACTCTCTGGACTCACTGCAGTGCATCCCCAGTGGTGCCAGTGCACTCTCTGGACTCACTGCACTGCATCCCCAGTGGTGCCAGTGCAATCTCTGGACTCACTGTAGTGCATCCCCAGTGGTGCCAGTGCACTCTCTGGACTCACTGCAGTGCATCCCCAGTGGTGCCAGTGCACTCTCTGGACTCACTGCACTGCATCCCCAGTGGTGCCAGTGCACTCTCTGGACTCACTGCACTGCATCCCCAGTGGCGCCAGTGCACTCTCTGGACTCACTGCACTGCATCCCCAGTGGTGCCAGTGCACTCTCTGCACTCACTGCACTGCATTCCCAGTGGTGCCAGTGAAGTCTCTGGACTCACTGCACTGCATCCCCAGTGGTGCCAGTGCACTCTCTGGACTCACTGCACTGCATCCCCACTGCTGCCAGTGCACTCTCTGGACTCACTGCACTGCATCACCGGTGGTGCCAGTGCAGTCTCTGGAGTAACTGCACTGCATCCCCACTGGTGCCAAAGCACTCTCTGGACTTCCAGCACCGCATCCCCAGTGGTGCCAGTGCACTCTCTGGACTCACTGCACTGCATGCCCAGTGGTGCCAGTGCACTCTCTGGACTCACTGTACTGCATACCCACTGGTGCCAGTGCACTCTGTGGACTCACTGTACTGCATCCCCAGTGGGGACAGTGCACTCTCTGGACTCACTGCAGTGCATCCCCAGTGGTGCCAGTGCACTCTCTCTACTCACTGCAGTGCATCCCCAGTGGTGCCAGTGCACTCTCTGGACTCACTGCACTGAAGCCCCAGTGGTGCCAGTGCACTCTCTGGACTCACTGAACTGCATCCCCAGTGGTGCCAGTGCACTCTCTGGACTCACTGCACTGCATCCCCAGTGGTGCCAGTGCACTCTCTGGACTCACTGCAGGGCATCCCCAGTGGTGCCAGTGCACTGTCTGGACTCACTGCAGTGCATCCCCAGTGGTGCCAGTGCACTCTCTGGACTCACTGTACTGCACACCCAGAGGTGCCAATGCACTCACTGGACTGACTGCACTGCATCCCCAGTGGTGCCAGTGCACTCTCTGGACTCACTGCACTGCATCCCCACTGGTGCCAGTGTACTCTCTGGACTCACTGCACTGCATCCCCAGTGGTGCCAGTGCACTCACTGGACTCACTGGACACATCCCCAGTGGTGCCAGTGCACTCTCTGGACTCACTGCAGTGCATCTCCAGTGGTGCCAGTGCACTCTCTGGACTCACTGCACTGCATCCCCACTGGTGCCAGTGTACTCTCTGGACTCACTGCAGTGCACCCCCAGTGGTGCCAGAGCACTCTCTGGACTCACTGCACTGCATCCCCACTGGTGCCAGTGCACTCTCTGGACTCACCGGGGTGCATCCCCAGTTGTGCCAGTGTACTCTCTGGACTCACTGCACTGCATCCCCAGTGGTGCCAGTGCACTCTCTGGACTCACTGCACTGCATCCCCAGTGGTGCCAGTGCAATCTCTGGACTCACTGTAGTGCATCCCCAGTGGTGCCAGTGCACTCTCTGGACTCACTGCAGTGCATTCCCAGTGGTGCCATTGCACTCTTTGGACTCACTGCACTGCAGCCCCATCGGTGCCAGTGCACTCTCTGGACTCACTGCACTGCATCACAGGTGGTGCCAGTGCACTCTCTGGACTCACTGCAGTGCATCCCCAGTGGTGCCAATGCACTCTCTGGACTCACTGCACTGCATCCCCAGTGGTGCCAGTGCACTCTCTGCACTCACTTCTCTGCATTCCCAGTGGTGCCAGTGAAGTCTCTGGACTCACTGCACTGCATCCCCAGTGGCGCCAGTGCAATCTCTGGACTCACTGCAGTGCATCACCAGTGGTGCCAGTGCACTCTCTGGACTCACTGCACTGCATCCCCAGTGGTGCCAGTGCAATCTCTGGACTCACTGCATTGCATCCCCAGTGGTGCAAGTGCATTCTCTCGAGTCACTGCACTACATTCCCAGTGGTGCCAGTGCACTCACTGGACTCACTGTACTGCATCATCTGTGGTGCCAGTGCACTCTCTGGACTCACTGCAATGCATCCCCAGTGGTGCCAGTGCACTCTCTGGACTCACTGCACTGCATCCCCAGTGGTGCCAGTGCACTCTCTGGACTCACTGCAGTGCATTCCCAGTGGTGCCAGTGCACTCTCTGGACTCACTGCACTGCATCCCCAGTGGTGCCAGTGCAGTCTCTGGAGTAACTGCAGTGCATCCCCACTGGTGCCAAAGCACTCTCTGGACTCCCGGCACCGCATCCCCAGTGGTGCCAGTGCACTCTCTGGATTCACTGCACTACATCCCCTGTGGTGCCAGTGCACTCTCTGGACTCACTGCACTGCATCCCCAGTGGTGCCAGTGCACTCTCTGGACTCACTGAAGTGCATCCCCAGTGGTGCCAGTGCACTCTCTGGACTCACTGAAGTGCATTCTCAGTGGTGCCAGTGCACTCTCTGGACTCACTGCAGTGCATCCCCAGTGGTGCCAGTACACTCACTGGACTCACTGCACTGCATCCCCAGTGGTGCAAGTGCACTCTCTGGACTCACTAAACTGCATCACCAGTGGTGTCTCTGCACTCTCTGGACTCACTGCACTGCTTCCCCAGTGGTGCCAGTGCACTCACTGGACTCACTGCAGTGCATCCCCAGTGGTGCCAGTGCACTCTCTGGACTCACTGCAGTGCATCCCCAGTGGTGCCAGTGCACTCTCTGGACTCACTGCACTGCATCACCAGTGGTGCCTGGGCGCTCTCTGGAGTCACAGCACTGCATCCCCAGTGGTGCCAGTGCAATCTCTGGACTCACTGCACTGCATCCCCAGTGGTGCCAGTGCACTCTCTGGACTCACTGAAGTGCATTCTCAGTGGTGCCAGTGCACTCTCTGGACTCACTGCACTGCATCCCCAGTGGTGCTAGTGCACTCTCTGGACTCACTGAACTGCATCCCCAGTGGTGCCAGTGCACTCTCTTGAGTCACCGCACTGCATCCCCTGTGGTGCAAGAGCACTCTCTGGACTCACAGCAGTGCATCACCAGTGGTGCCAGTGCACTCTCTGGACTCACTGCACTGCATCCCCAGTGGTGCTAGTGCACTGTGTGGACTCACTGTACTGCATTCCCGGTGGTGCCAGTGCAATCTCTGGACTCACTGCACTGCATCCCCAGTGGTGCCAGTGCACTCTCTGGACTCACTGCACTGCATCCCCAGTGGTGCCTGTGCGCTCTCTGGAGTCACAGCACTGCATCCCCAGTGGTGCCAGTGCGATCTCTGGACTCACTGCACTGCATCCCCAGTGGTGCCAGTGCACAATCTGGACTCACTGAAGTGCATTCTCAGTGGTGCCCGTGCACTCTCTGGACTCACTGCACTGCATCCCCAGTGGTGCCAGTGCACTCTCTGGACTCAATGCACTGCATCCCCAGTGGTGCCAGTGCACTGTCTTGAGTCACCGCACTGCATCCCCTGTGGTGCAAGAGCACTCTCTGGACTCACAGCAGTGCATCACCAGTGGTGCCAGTGCACTCTCTGGACTCACTGCACTGCATCCCCAGTGGTGCCAGTGCACTCTCTGGACTCACTGCACTGCATCCCCAGTGGTGCCAGTGCACTCTCTGGACTCACTGCACTGCATGTCCAGTGGTGCCAGTGCACTCTCTGGACTCACTGTACTGCATTCCCGGTGGTGCCAGTGCAATATCTGGACTCACTGCAGTGCATCCCCAGTGGTGCAGTGCACTCTCTAGACTCACTGCACTGCATCCCCAGTGGTGCCTGTGCGCTCTCTGGAGTCACAGCACTGCATCCCCAGTGGTGCCAGTGCAATCTCTGGACTCACTGCAGTGCATCCCCAGTGGTGCCAGTGCACTCTCTGGACTCACTGAAGTGCATTCTCAGTGGTGCCAGTGCACTCTCTGGACTCACTAAACTGCATCCCCAGTGGTGCCAGTGCACTCTCTGGACTCACTGCACTGCATCCCCGGTGGTGCCAGTGCACTCTCTGGACTCACTGCACTGCATCCCCACTGGTGCCAAAGCTCTCTCTGGACTCACTGCACTGCATCCCCAGTGGTGCTAGTGCACTGTGTTGACTCACTGTACTGCATCCCCAGTGGTGCCAGTGCAATCTCTGGACTCACTGCACTGCATCCCCAGTGGTGCCTGTGCACTCTCTGGACTCACTGCAGTGCATCCCCAGTGGTGTCACTGCACTCTCTGGACTCACTGCAGTGCATCCCCAGTGGTGCCAGTGCACTCTCTGGACTCACTGAAGTGCATTCTCAGTGGTGCCAGTGCACTCTCTGGACTCACTGCAGTGCATCCCCAGTGGTGCCAGTACACTCACTGGACTCACTGCACTGCATCCCCAGTGGTGCCAGTGCACTCTCTGGACTCACTAAACTGCATCACCAGTGGTGCCACTGCACTCTCTGGACTCACTGCACTGCTTCCCCAGTGGTGCCAGTGCACTCACTGGACTGACTGCAGTGCATCCCCACTGGTGCCAGTGCACTCTCTGGGCTCACTGCAGTGCATCCCCACTGGTGCCAGTGCACTCTCTGGGCTCACTGCAGTGCATCCCCAGTGGTGCCAGTGCACTCTCTGGACTCACTGCACTGCATCCCCAGTGGTGCCAGTGCGCTCTCTGGAGTCACAGCACTGCATCCCCAGTGGTGCCAGTGCAATCTCTGGACTCACTGCACTGCATCCCCAGTGGTGCCAGTGCACTCTCTGGACTCACTGAAGTGCATTGTCAGTGGTGCCAGTGTACTCTCTGGACTTACTGCACTGCATCCCCAGTGGTGCCAGTGCACTCTCTGGACTCACTGAACTGCATCCCCAGTGGTGCCAGTGCAATCTCTGGACTCACTGCAGTGCATCCCCAGTGGTGCCAGTGCACTCTCTGGACTCACTGCACTGCATCCCCAGTAGTGACAGTGCACTCTCTGGACTCACTGCAGTGCATCCCCAGTGGGGCAAGTGCACTCTCTGGACTCACTGCGCTGCATCCCCAGTTGTGGCAGTGCACTCTCTGGACTCACTGCACTGCATCGCCAGTGCACTCTCTGGACTCACTGCAGGGCATCCCCGGTGGAGCCAGTGTACTCTCAGGACTCACTGCAGTGCATCCCCAGTGGTGCCAGTGCACTCTCTGGACTCACTGCACTGCATCCCCAGTGGTGCCAGTGCACTCTCTGGACTCACTGCACTGCACCCCATTGCTGCCAGTGCACTCTCTGGCGTCACTGCACTGCATCCCCCGTGGTGCAAGTGCACTCTCTGGACTCACTGGAGTTCATCACCTGTGGTGCCAGTGCACTCTCTGGACTCACTGCACTGCATCCCCAGTAGTGACAGTGCACTCTCTGGACTCACTGCAGTGCATCCCCAGTGCTGGCAGTGCACTCTCTGGACTCACTGCGCTGCATCCCCAGTGGTGGCAGTGCACTCTCTGGACTCACTGCACTGCATCACCTGTGGTGCCAGTGCACTCTCTGGACTCACTGCACTGCATCGCCAGTGCACTCTCTGGACTCACTGCAGGGCATCCCCGGTGGAGCCAGTGTACTCTCAGGACTCACTGCAATGCATCCCCAGTGGTGCCAGTGCACTCTCTGGACTCACTGCACTGCATCCCCAGTGCTGCCAGTGCACTCTCTGGACTCACTGCACTGCATCACCTGTGGTGCCAGTGCACTCTCTGGACTCACTGCACCGCATCCGCAGTGGTGCCAGTGCACTCTCTAGAGTCACTGCGCTGCATCCCCAGTGGTGCCAGTGCACTCTCTGGACTCACTGAAGTGCATCCCCAGTGGTGCCAGTGCACTCTCTGGACTCACTGCAGTGCATCCCCAGTGGTGCCAGTGCACTCTCTGGACTCACTGCAGTGCATTCCCAGTGGTGCTAGTGCACTCTGGACTCACTGCAGTGCATCCCCAGTGGTGCCAGTGCACTCACTGGACTCACTGTACTGCATCCCCAGTGGTGCCAGTGCACTCTCTGGACTCACCGCACTGCACCCTGACTGGTGCCAGTGCACTCTCTGGACTCACTGCACCGCATCCCCACTGGTGCCAGTGTACTCTCTAGAGTCACTGCGCTGCATCCCCAGTGGTGCCAGTGCACTCTCTGGACTCACTGTACTGCATCCCCAGTGGTGCCAAAGCACTCTCTGGACTCCCGCCACCGCATCCCCAGTGGTTCCAGTGCACTCTCTGGACTCTGCACTGCATCCCCAGTGGTGCCAGTGCACTCTCTGGACTCGCGTCAATGCATCCCCAGTGGTGCTAATGCACTCTGGTCTCACTGCACTGCATCCCCTGTGCTGCCAGTTTTCTCTCTGGACTCACTGCAGTGCATCCCCAGTGGTGCCAGTGCGCTCTGTGGACTCACTGCAGTGCATCCCCAGTGGTGCCAGTGCGCTCTCTGGACTCACTGCACTGCATCCCCAGTCCTGCCAGTGCACTCTCTTGACTCACTGCAGTGCATCCCCAGTGGTGCCAGTGCACTCTCTGGACTCACTGAAGTGCATTCTCAGTGGAGCCAGTGCACTCTCTGGACTCACTGCAGTGCATCCCCAGTGGTGCCAGTACACTCACTGGACTGACTGAAGTGCATCCCCAGTGGTGTCAGTGCACTCTCTGGAGTCACTGCACTGCTCCAGCCGCGGCAGCCGCTCCAGCCGCGGTAGCCCTCCAGCCGTGGCAGCCGCTCCACTCGGTAGCGGCTGGAGCGGCAGCCGCGGCTGGAGCGGCTGGAGCGGCTGCCGCGGCTGGAGCGGCTGCCGCGGCTGGAGAGGCTGGCGCGGCTGGAGGGGCTGGAGCGGCTGCCGCGGATGGAGCGGCTGGAGCGCCTGCCGTGGCTGGAGCGTCTGCCGCGGCTGGAGGGGCTACCGCGGGGTTGACTCGGCTGGAGCGGATGCCGAGGCTGGAGCGGCACTCTCTGCACTCACTGAAATGCATTCTCAGTGGTGCCAGTGCACTCTCTGGACTCACTGCTCTGCATCCCCAGTGGTGCTAGTGCACTCTGGACTCACTGCAGTGCATCCCCAGTGGTGCCATTGCACTCTCTGGACTCACTGCACCGCATTCCCACTGGTGTCAGTGCAGTCTGTGGACTCACTGCACTGCATCCCCAGTGGTGCCAAAGCACTCTCTGGACTCCAGGCACCGCATCCCCAGTGCTGTCAGTGCACTCTCTGGACTCCCGGCACCGTATCCGCAGTGGTGCCAGTGCATTCTCTGGACTCACTGCACTGCATCCCCAGTGGTGCCAGTGCACTCTCTGGACTCACTGCAGTGCATCCCCAGTGGTGCCAGTGCACTCTCTGGACTCGCGTCAATGCATCCCCAGTGGTGCCAGTGCACTCTCTGGACTCACTGCAGTGCATCACCAGTGGTGCCAGTACACTCTCTGGACACACTGAAGTGCATTCTCAGTGGTGCCAGTGCACTCTCTGGACTCACTGCGCTGCATCCCCAGTGGTGCCAGTACACTCACTGGACTCACTGCACTGCATCCCTCCTGGTGCCAGGGCACTCTCTGCAGACACTGCAGTGCATCCCCAAAGGTGACAGTGCACTCTCTGGACTCACTGCACTGCATCCCCAGTGGTGCCAGTGCACTCTCTGGACTCACTGCACTACTCCAGCCGCGGCAGTCGCTCCAGCCGCGGTAGCCCTCCAGACTCGGCAGCCGCGGCAGCCGCGGCAGCCGCTCCAGCCGCGGCAGCCGCTCCGTCCGCGGCATACGCGGCAGACTCTCCAACCGCGGCAGCCGCACCAGCCGCGGAAGCCGCGGCAGCCGCTCCAAACGCGGCAGGCGCTCCAACCGCGGCAACCGCTCCAGCCGTGGCAGCCGCTCCACTCGGTAGCGGCTGGAGCGGCTGCCGCGGCTAGAGCGGCTGGAGCGGCTGCCGCGGCTGGAGCTCCTGCCGCGTTTGGAGCGGTTACCGCGGCTGGAGCGGCTGGAGCGGCTGCCGCGGCTGGAGCGGCTGCCGCGGCTGGAGGGGCTAACGCGGCTGGAGAGGCTGATGCGGTTGAAGCGTCTAGAGCGTCTGCCGCGGCTGGAGGGGCTACCGCGGCTGGAGCGGTTGACGCGGCTGGATCGGAAACCGAGGCTGGAGGGCCACTCTCTGGTATCACTGCACTGCATCACCAGTGGTGCCAGTGCACTCACTGGACTCACTGCACTGCATCACCAGTGGTGCCAGTGCACTCTCTGGACTCACTGCACTGCATCCCCAGTGGCGCTAGTGCACTCTCTGGACTCTCTGCAGTGCATCCCCAGTGGTGCCAGTGCACTCTCTGGACACACTGAAGTGCATTTTCAGTGGTGCCAGTGCACTCTCTGGACTCACTGCACTGCATCCACAGTGGTGCCAGTGCACTCTCTGGACTCACTGCACTGCATCCCCAGTGGTGCCAGTGCACTCTCTGGACTCACTGCAGTGCATCCCCAGTGGTGCCAGTGCACTCTCTGGACTCACTGCACTGCATCCCCAGTGGTGCCAGTGCACTCTGTGGACTCACTGCAGTGCATCCCCAGTGGTGCCAGTACACTCTCTGGACTCACTGCACTGCATCCCCAGTGGTGCCAGTGCACTCTCTGGACTCACTGCACTGCATCCCCAGTGGTGCCAGTGCACTCTCTGGACTCACTGCAGGGCATCCCCAGTGGTGCCAGTGCACACTCTGGACTCACTGCAGGGCATCCCCAGTGGTGCCAGTGCACTCTCCGGACTCACTGCACTGCATCCCTATTCCTGCCAGTGCACTCTCTTGACTCACTGCACTGCATCCCCAGTGGTGACAGTGCACTCTCTGGACTCACTGAAGTGCATTCTCAGTGGAGCCAGTGCACTCTCTGGACTCACTGCAGTGCATACCCAGTGGTGCCAGTACACTCTCTGCACTGACTGAAGTGCATCCCCAGTGGTGTCAGTGCACTCTCTGGAGTCACTGCGCTGCATCCCCAGTGGTGCCAGTGCACTCCCTGGACTCACTGCACTGCTACAGCCGCGGCAGCCGCTCCAGCCGCGGTAGCCCTCCAGCCGTGGCAGCCGCTCCACTCGGTAGCGGCTGGAGCGGCTGCCGCGGCTGGAGCGGCTGGAGCGGCTGCCGCGGCTGGAGCGGCTGCCGCGGATGGAGAGGCTGGCGCGGCTGGAGGGGCTGGAGCGCCTGCCGCGGCTGGAGCGGCTGGAGCGGCTGCCGCGGCTGGAGCGTCTGCCGCGGCTGGAGGGGCTACCGCGGGGTGACTGGGCTGGAGCGGATGCCGAGGCTGGAGAGGCACTCTCTGGACTCACTGAAATGCATTCCCAGTGGTGCCAGTGCACTCTCTGGACTCACTGCTCTGCATCCCCAGTGGTGCTAGTGCACTCTGGACTCACTGCAGTGCATCCCCAGTGGTGCCATTGCACTCTCTGGACTCACTGCACCGCATTCCCACTGGTGTCAGTGCACTCTGTGGACTCACTGCACTGCATCCCCAGTGGTGCCAAAGCACTCTCTGGACTCCAGGCACCGCATCCCCAGTGGTGTCAGTGCACTCTCTGGACTCATGGCACCGTATCCCCAGTGGTGCCAGTGCACTCTCTGGACTAACTGCAGTGCATTCCCAGTGTGGCCGGGGCACTCACTGGACTCACAGCACTGCATGCCCAGTGGTGCCAGTGCACTCTCTTTACTCACTGCATTGCATCCCCAGTGGTGCCAGTGCACTCTCTGGACTCACTGCACTGCATCTCGAGTGGTGCCAGTGCACTCTCTGGACTCACTGCACTGCATCCCCAATGGTGCCAGTGCACTCTCTTTACTCACTGCACTGCATCCCCAAGGAGCCAGTGCACTCTCTGGACTCACTGCACTGCTCCAGGCGCGGCAGCCTCTCCAGCCGCACCAGCCGCGGCATCCGCTCCAGCCTCGGCATCCGCTCCAGCCGCGTTAACCGCTCCAGCCGCGGTAGCTCCTCCAGCCGCGCCAGCCGCTCCAGCCGCGGTACCCGCTCCAGCCGCTCCAGCCGCGGCAGCCGCTCCAACCGCGGCAGCCGCTCCAGCCGCGGCAGCTGCTCCAGCCGCTCCAGCCGCGGCAGCCGCTCCAGCCGCTACCGAGTGGAGCGGCTGCCACGGCTGGAGGGCTACCGCGGCTGGAGCGGCTGCCGCGGCTGGAGCAGTGCAGTGAGTCCAGGGAGTGCAAAGGTACCAGTGGGGATGGAGTGCAGTGAGTCCAAAGACTTCACTGTCACCACTGGGAATGCAGTGCAGTGAGTCCAGAGAGTGCATTGGCACCACTGGCGATGCAGTGCAGTGAGTCCAGAGAGTGCAGTGGCACCACTGGGGATGCTCTGCAGTGAGTCCAGAGAGTGCACTGGCACCACTGGGGATGCACTACAGTGAGTCCAGGGATAGCACTGGCACCACTGGGGATGCAGTGCAGTGAGTCCAGAGAGTGCACTGGCACCACTGGGGATGCCCTGCAGTGAGCCCAGAGAGTGCACTGGCACCACTGGGGATGCAGTGCAGTGAGTCCAGTGAGTGCACTGGCACCACTGGGGATGCACTGCAATGAGTCCAGAGAGTGCACTGGCACCACTGAGAATGCACTTCAGTGAGTCCAGAGAGTGCACTGGCACCACTGGGGATGCACTGCAGTGAGTCCAGAGAGTGCACTGGCATCACTGGGGATACACTACAGTGAGTCCAGGGATAGCACTGGCACCACTGGGGATGCAGTGCAGTGAGTCAAGAGAGTGCACTGGCAGGACTGGGGATGCAGTGCAGTGAGTCCAGAGAGTGCACTGGCAGGACTGGGGATGCAGTGCAGTGAGTCAAGAGAGTGCACTGGCAGGACTGGGGATGCAGTGCAGTGAGTCCAGAGAGTGCACTGGCCCCACTGGGGATGCCCTGCAGTGAGTCCAGAGAGCGCACTGGCACCACTGGGGATGCCCTGCAGTGAGTCCAGAGAGTGCACTGGCACCACTGGGGATGCAGTGCAGTGAGTCCAGAGAGTGCACTGGCACAATTGGGGATGCACTGCAGTGAGTCCAGAGAGTGCACTGGCACCACAGGTGATGTACTCCAGTGAGTCCAGAGAGTGCTCTGGAACCACTGGGGATGCACTGCAGTGAGTCCAGAGAGCGCACTGGCACCACTGGGGATGCACTGCAGTGAGTCCAGAGAGTGCACTGGCACGAATGGGGATGCACTGTAGTGTGTCCAGAGAGTGCACTGGCACCACTGGGTATGCACTGCAGTGAGTCCAGAGAGTGCACTAGCGCCACTGGGGATGCAGTGCAGTGAGTCCAGAGAGTGCACTGGCAGCACTGGGGATGCAGTGACGCGAGTCCAGAAAGTGCACTGGCACCACTGGGGATGCAGTGACGCGAGTCCAGAGAGTGCACTGGCACCACTGGGGATGCACTGCAGTGAGTCCAGAGAGTGCACTGGCACCACTGGGGATGCACTGCAGTGAGTCCAGAGAGTGCACTGGCACAACTGGGGATGCAGCGCAGTGACTCTAGAGAGTGCACTGGCACCACTGCGGATGCGGTGCAGTGAGTCCAGAGAGTGCACTGGCACCACAGGTGATGCAGTGCAGTGAGTCCAGAGAGTGCACTGGCAGCTCTGGGGATGCAGTGCAGTGAGTCCAGAGAGTGCACTGGCACCACTGGGGATGCACTCCAGTGAGTCCAGAGAGTGCACTTGCACCACTGGCGATGCAGTGCAGTGACGCCAGAGAGTGCACTGGCACCACTGGGGATGCAGTGCAGTGAGTCCAGAGAGTGCACTGGCACCACTGGGGATGCACTGCAGTGAGTCCTGAGAGTACACTGGCTCCACCGGGGATGCCCTGCAGTGAGTCCAGAGTGTGCACTGGCAGCACTGGGGATGCAATGCAGTGAGTCCAGAGAGTGCACTGGCACCACTGGGGATGCAGCGCAGTGAGTCCAGAGAGTGCACTGGCACCACTGGGGATGCCCTGCAGTGAGTCCAGAGAGTGCACTGGCACCACTGGGGATGCCCTGCAGTGAGTCCAGAGAGTGCACTGGCAGCACTGGGGATGCAATGCAGTGAGTCCAGAGAGTGCACTGGCACCACTGGGGATGCAGCGCAGTGAGTCCAGAGAGTGCACTGGCACCACTGGGGATGCAGTGCAATGAGTCCAGAGAGTGCTCTGGCACCACTGGGGATGCCCTGCAGTGAGCCCAGAGAGTGCACTGGCACCACTGGGGATGCAGTGCAGTGAGTCCAGTGAGTGCACTGGCACCACTGGGGATGCCCTGCAGTGAGTCCAGAGAGTGCACTGGCACCACTGGGGATGCCCTGCAGTGAGTCCAGAGAGTGCACTGGCAGCACTGGGGATGCAATGCAGTGAGTCCAGAGAGTGCACTGGCACCACTGGGGATGCAGCGCAGTGAGTCCAGAGAGTGCACTGGCACCACTGGGGATGCAGTGCAATGAGTCCAGAGAGTGCTCTGGCACCACTGGGGATGCCCTGCAGTGAGCCCAGAGAGTGCACTGGCACCACTGGGGATGCAGTGCAGTGAGTCCAGTGAGTGCACTGGCACCACTGGGGATGCACTGCAGTGAGTCCAGCGATTGCACTGGCACCACAGAGAATGCACTGCAGTGAGTCCAGAGAGTGCACTGGCACCACTGGGGATGCACTACAGTGAGTCCAGGGATAGCACTGGCACCACTGGGGATGCAGTGCAGTGAGTCCAGAGAGTGCACTGGCACCACTGGGGATGCAGTGCAGTGAGTCCAGAGAGTGCACTGGCACCACTGATGATGCAGTACAGTGAGTCCAGTGAGTGCACTGGCACAACTGGGGATGTAGTGCAGTGACTCGAGAGAGTGCACTGGAACCACTGGGGATGCAGTGCCGCGAGTCCAGAGAGTACACTGGCTCCACTGGGGATGCGGTGCCGGAGGTCCAGAGAGTGCATTGGCACCACTGGGGATGCAGTGCAGTGACTCCAGAGAGTGCACTGGCACCACTGGGGATGCACTGCAGTGAGCCCAGAGAGTGCACTGGCACCACTGGGGATGCGGTGCCGGGAGTCCAGAGAGTGCTTTGGCACCGCTGGGGATGCACTGCAGTTACTCCAGAGAGTGCACAGGCACCACTGGGGATGCACATCAGTGAGTCCAGAGAGTGCACTGGCACCACTGGGGATGCAGTGCAGCAAGTCCAGAGAGTTCACTGGCACCACTGGGGATGCACTATAGTGAGTCCAGAGATTGCACTGGCACCACTGGGGATGCAGTGCAGTGAGTCCAGAGAGTGCACTGGCACCACTGGTGATGCAGTTTAGTGAGTCCAGAGAGTGCACTGGCACCACTGGGGATGCACTTCAGTGAGTACAGAGAGTGTACTGACACCACTGGGGATGCGGTGCAGTGAGTCCAGAGAGTGCACTGGCACCACTGGGGATGCACTGCAGTGAGTCCAGAGAGTGCACTGGCACCACTGGGGATGCAGTGCAGTGAGTCCAGAGAGTGCATTGGCACCACTGGGGATGCAGTGCAGTGAGTCCAGAGAGTGCACTGGCACCACTGGTGATGCAGTCCAGTGAGTCCAGTGAATGCACTGGCACCACTGGGGATGCTGTGCAGTGAGTGCAGAGAGTGCACTGGCACCACCTGTGATGCAGTACAGTGTGTCCAGTGAGTGCACTGGCACCACTGGGGATGCAGTGCTGTGACTCCGGAGAGCGCACTGGCACCACTGGGGATGCAGTACAGTCAGTCCAGTGAGTGCACTGGCACCACTGGGGATGCACTGCAGTGAGTCCAGAGAGTGCAATGGCACCAATGGGGATGCACTTCAGTGAGTCCAGAGAGTGCACTGGCACCACTGGGGATGCAGTGCAGTGAGTCCAGAGATTGCACTGGCACCACTGGGGATGCAGTGCTGTGACTCCAGAGAGCGCACTGGCACCACTGGGGATGCAGTGCAGTGAGTCCAGAGAGTGCACTGGCACCACTGGGGATGGAGTGCAGTGAGTCCAGAGAGTGCACTGGCACCACTGGGGATGCACTGCAGTGAGTCCAGAGAGTGCACTGGCACCACTGGGGCTGCAGTGCAGTGAGTCCAGAGAGTGCACTGGCACCACTGGGGATGCAGTGCAGTGAGTCCAGAGATTGCACTGGCACCACTGGGGATGCAGTGCAGTGAGTCCAGAGAGTGCACTGGCACCACTGGGGATGCACTACAGTGAGTCCACAGAGTGCACTGGCACCACTGGGGATGCTCTGCAGTGAGTCCAGAGATTGCACTGGCACCACTGGGGATGCAGTGCAGTGAGTGCAGAGAGTGCACTGGCACCACTGGGGATGCACTTCAGTGAGTTCAGAGAGTGCACTGGCACCACTGGGGATGCAGTGCAGTGAGTCCAGAGAGTGCACTGGCACCACTGGGGCTGCAGTGCAGTGAGTCCAGAGAGTTCACTGGCACCACTGGGGATGCACTATAGTGAGTCCAGAGATTGCACTGGCACCACTGGGGATGCAGTGCAGTGAGTCCAGAGAGTGCACTGGCACCACTGGTGATGCAGTTTAGTGAGTCCAGAGAGTGCACTGGCACCACTGGGGATGCACTTCAGTGAGTACAGAGAGTGTACTGACACCACTGGGGATGCGGTGCAGTGAGTCCAGAGAGTGCACTGGCACCACTGGGGATGCACTGCAGTTACTCCAGAGAGTGCACTGGCACCACTGGGGATGCAGTGCAGTGAGTCCAGAGAGTGCATTGGCACCACTGGGGATGCAGTGCAGTGAGTCCAGAGAGTGCACTGGCACCACTGGTGATGCAGTCCAGTGAGTCCAGTGAATGCACTGGCACCACTGGGGATGCTGTGCAGTGAGTGCAGAGAGTGCACTGGCACCACCTGTGATGCAGTACAGTGTGTCCAGTGAGTGCACTGGCACCACTGGGGATGCAGTGCTGTGACTCCGGAGAGCGCACTGGCACCACTGGGGATGCAGTACAGTCAGTCCAGTGAGTGCACTGGCACCACTGGGGATGCAGTGCAGTGAGTGCAGAGAGTGCAATGGCACCAATGGGGATGCACTTCAGTGAGTCCAGAGAGTGCACTGGCACCACTGGGGATGCAGTGCAGTGAGTCCAGAGATTGCACTGGCACCACTGGGGATGCAGTGCTGTGACTCCAGAGAGCGCACTGGCACCACTGGGGATGCAGTGCAGTGAGTCCAGAGAGTGCACTGGCACCACTGGGGATGGAGTGCAGTGAGTCCAGAGAGTGCACTGGCACCACTGGGGATGCACTGCAGTGAGTCCAGAGAGTGCACTGGCACCACTGGGGCTGCAGTGCAGTGAGTCCAGAGAGTGCACTGGCACCACTGGGGATGCAGTGCAGTGAGTCCAGAGATTGCACTGGCACCACTGGGGATGCAGTGCAGTGAGTCCAGAGAGTGCACTGGCACCACTGGGGATGCACTACAGTGAGTCCACAGAGTGCACTGGCACCACTGGGGATGCTCTGCAGTGAGTCCAGAGATTGCACTGGCACCACTGGGGATGCAGTGCAGTGAGTGCAGAGAGTGCACTGGCACCACTGGGGATGCACTTCAGTGAGTTCAGAGAGTGCACTGGCACCACTGGGGATGCAGTGCAGTGAGTCCAGAGAGTGCACTGGCACCACTGGGGCTGCAGTGCAGTGAGTCCAGAGAGTGCACTGGCACCACTGGGGATGCTCTGCAGTGAGTCCAGAGATTGCACTGGCACCACTGGGGATGCAGTGCAGTGAGTGCAGAGAGTGCACTGGCACCACTGGGGATGCACTTCAGTGAGTTCAGAGAGTGCACTGGCACCACTGGGGATGGGTTTCAAGCCAACTGCATTAACCGCTCATGCTTCTTTCTTATGAGACGTTAGTAAACCAATTACATAGCCTTGTCAAGACTAAATCACAGGTAAAAATCCTGTACATCTCATGTGGCCAACCACTCCCAACTAGGATTCCAAGAACCAGGAGGTTCGGTGAAAATAGGGCTAGTGCTATTAGAGGGGTGATTATTAGGGTAAGCCCTAAGCTGTCTTTAATGGAGAAGTATGGGTGGAATGGGATTTTGTCGCAGTCTGATACGATTCCTAGTGGGTTATTTGAGCCTGATTCGTGTAGGAAGGTTAGGTGGACTAGGGTGATTCCTGCAATTAGGAAGGGCAGTAGGAAGTGGATGGCGAAGAATCGGGTTAAGGTTGGATTGTCTACTGAGAATCCTCCTCAGGCTCATTCTACTAGAGTTTGCCCAATGTACGGGATGGCTGAGAATAGGTTGGTGATTACGGTGGCCCCTCAGAATGACATTTGTCCTCATGGTAGGACATACCCTACGAAGGCAGTTGCTATTAGGGTGAGTAGGAGGATTACTCCTGTGTTTCAGGTTTCTTTGTATAGGTAGGAGCCGTAGTAGAGGCCTCGTCCGATGTGTAAGTAGATGCAGGTAAAGAAGAGCGAAGCACCGTTGGCGTGGAGGTTGCGGATGAGCCATCCGTACTGGACGTCTCGGCATGTGTGAGCTACTGAGGAGAAGGTGAGTGAAGTGTCTGCGGTGTAGTGTATGGCTAGTAGCAGGCCTGTTAGGATTTGTGTGGCTAAGCAGATGGCTAGAAGGGAGCCGAAGTTTCATCAGGCAGAGATGTTGGAGGGGGCGGGTAGGTCGATTAGGGAGTTGTTGATTATTTTTAGTAGGGGATGGGATTTGCGGATGTTAGGGGCCATTAGTGAGTCTGTGTGTTATTAGGATTATTACCAGGATGGAGAGGGCGAAGGATCCTAGGTAGGCCTTAATTAGCCCTGTGTGTATTGAGGTTGCGGCTTTGCTTGCGGCTACTTGTAGTTCAGCAAGGCCCTCTGGCCCTATTTTTTTGAGTCAGGAGAGGTCGATCAAGTGTAGGGCAATGTTTTGTCCCTTTTCTAGTAGGTTTTTGGAGAAGAATCGGTGTACTAGGGGGTTGAAGTACCCTAATGCAGAGGAGAAGTTTATGAGGGGGTTTGGTTTGGGGTGAGTGAGGGTGTGTGTTATGTTCGATAGTTCTAGGGCTAGGATGATTCCTAGGATTGTTATGAGGATGGCAGCGGTTTTGGTGATAAGGGGTATGGTTATTGGGGGGGTTTTGGTTGGTGTGATGAAAGAGGTAATGATTATTCCTGCTGTAATGCTGCCTAGGGCGAGTCGGGTTAGGGGGGCGGTGATTAGTGGGTTGTTTTCGTTTATTGATACTATTGGGGGGATTCGGGTTTGTCCAGCTTGGACTAGGATGGTTATGCGGATGCTGTAGGTTGCGGTGAATGCTGTGGCTATAAGGGTTAGGAGTAGGGCTCAAGTATTTAGGTATGATGTGTTTAAGCTTTCGATGATGAGGTCTTTTGAGTAGAATCCGGCTAGGAATGGGGTTCCTATCAGCGCCAGGTTTCCGATGGTTAGGCAGGAAGTAGTGACTGGGAGTATTTTCTGTAGGCCTCCTATCTTTCGGATATCTTGTTCTCCGTTTAGGTTGTGGATGATAGACCCTGAGCATAGGAATAGTATGGCTTTAAAGAAGGCATGGGTTGAGATGTGTAGGAAGGCTAGTTGTGGGAGGTTTAGTCCGATAGTGACTATTATTAGTCCTAGTTGGCTGGATGTTGAGAAAGCAATGATTTTTTTGATGTCATTTTGGGTTAGGGCGCATGTGGCAGCGAATAGGGTTGATAGAGCACCTAGGCATAGGCAGGCAGTTAGGGCTGTCTGGTTGGTGGCTAGCAGGGGGTGCATGCGGATGAGCAGGAAGATTCCGGCTACTACTATGGTACTGGAGTGCAGTAGGGCTGATACTGGGGTGGGGCCTTCTATTGCTGCGGGCAGTCATGGGTGGAGTCCAAATTGGGCGGATTTTCCTGCGGCTGCGAGGATTAATCCTATGAGGGGGAGGATTGGGGTTTGGTGGGGGTGTACGGCTTGTTGGATCTCTCAGGTGTTGAATGTTGAAGCTAGTCATGCTATGCTCAGGATCAGTCCGATGTCTCCGATTCGGTTGTAGATTACGGCTTGTAGGGCGGCGGTGTTGGCATCTGCTCGGCCTTGTCATCAGCCGATGAGAAGGAAGGACATGATTCGTACTCCTTCCCAGCCTACGAATAGGAGGAATATGTTGTTTGCGGTTGTTAGGAGGAGTATGGCGACTAGGAATGTCAGTAGGTAGGTGAAAAATTTTGTTACGTATGGCTCTGAGGCCATGTATCATATGGCGAATTGTAGGATTGATCATGTTACAAATAGGGCGATTGGAAGAAATGTTATTGAGTATTGGTCTATTTTTAGGCTCAGGGGGATTTTAAAGTTTATAATGAATTTTCACTCCCAGTGGCAGGTGACAGATTCTACTCCCGAGTAGATGAATGCGGTTGTAGGGGCTAGGCTAATTAGGAATGCGGTTTTAACAGCGCGGGTGGTGGCTTGTGGGGTGTTTTTAAAGTTTTTAAATAGAAATGGCAGGATGATTGGGGTTAGGAGGATTGTCAGCGTGAGTAGTGTGAGGGAGTTGATTAGTAGTGTGGGGTTCACTACTTTTACTTGGATTTGCACCAAGATGGGTGGTTCCTAAGACCAGTGGATTGCTGTTATCCTTTAAAAGTAAGGGGGCTGAGGTTTTAGGCTCAGATGTAAGAGTTAGCAGCTCTTGTTGGTTAAACCCTCCCCTCGGCAGGTAAGAAGGTTTGAACTTCTATTCTTAGAATCACAGTCTAATGTTTGGTTTAAACTATACTTGCATGAGGGGATTCCGGAGATCAGTTCGGGTTTGAGGATTAGGAGGAATATTGGGATAATGTGGAGTGTTATGAGCAGGTGTTCTCGCGTGGTTGAGTTTTGCATAGATGTGATGTGGGAGGGGATTGAGCCTCGTTGGGTCATTAGTAGTATGAATAAGGTGTAGGAGGCGGTTAGTAGGGTTGCGATTCCTGTTAGGATGATCGTGAAGGCAGATCAGTTGAATAAGGTGATTATAATGGTTAGCTCTGCTATGAGGTTTGTTGTTGGGGGTAAGGCTATGTTTGTTAGATTGGCCAGCAATCATCAGGTAGCTATGAGTGGTAGGAGAGGTTGTAGGCCTCGTGTGAGTAGTAGAATTCGGCTGTGCGTACGTTCATAGTTTGTGTTGGCTAGGCAGAATAGTATGGAGGAAGTTAGTCCATGGGAAATTATTAGGATCATTGCCCCTGAGAATGATCAGTGGGTTTGGATTATTCCTGCGGCGATAACTAGGCCTATGTGGCTAACGGATGAATAAGCGATTAGTGATTTTAGGTCTGTCTGTCGTAGGCAGATTGAGCTAGTCATTAGGGCGCCTCATAGGGCCAGGGTTAGGAAGGGGTAGTGCAGGAGGTTGGACAGTGGGCCCATAAATAGAGTGACTCGTATAATTCCGTATCCTCCTAGCTTTAGTAGTAGGGCGGCGAGGAGTATTGAGCCTGCGATGGGTGCTTCTACGTGGGCTTTTGGCAGTCAGAGTTGTAGGCCGTATAGTGGGGCTTTTACTATGAATGCTATGAGCAGTGCTAGACCTGATAGTATTCCTGTCCATGAGGTGGATAGGGTTGGGTGGGTTAGTTGTAGGGTTGGCAGGTGCAGGGTGCCAATTTTCACGTATAGGTGTATGATTGTGATTAGCAGGGGTAGAGAGCTTACTAGCGTGTAGAATAGCAGGTAGATGCCAGCGCTTAGGCGTTCTGGTTGGTTCCCCCATCGGGTGATTAAGATTAGGGTGGGAATGAGGGTTGCTTCAAATGAGATGTAAAATAGTGCTAGTTCTGTGGTGGAAAAGGCTAGTAGGATGAATGGCTGGACTGCGACTAAGGTTGAGATAAAGATTCGTTTGCGTTGTAGGGGTTCTTGTTGCAGGTGGTTTTGGCTTGCTATGATTATGAGTGGGAGTAGTCAGCAGGATAGTACTAGGAGGGGGGATGAGATTTGGTCAATTCCTGTTCAGTTGGATAAAAATTTGTAGGGGTAGTAGGTTGGGATTAATCACTGTAGGCTTAGGGCAGCGATTAGGAGGCTGTATAAGGTGGTGTTAGTCCATAGAAATTTTGGTGGAGACAGCAGGGCTGTTGGAAGAAGTATGATTGTGGGTAGGATGATTTTTAGCATTGCAGGAGGTTTAGGTTGTGTAGATGGTCGGAGCCATGTGTGCGGGTGGAGGCTACTAGGATGGCCAGGCCTGTGCCCGCCTCACACGCTGAGAAGGTTAGCATGAGAATTGGTACCATGGTGAATGAGGAGACTTGGTTTTCGATGGATCATATTGATAGGCCTACGAATATCGATAATATTATGCTTTCAAGGCATAGTAGGGCGGATACTAGGTGGGTTCGGTGGAAGGCTAGTCCTAGTCCGCTGAAAATGAAGGCTGAGTAGAAGCTTAAATGTAGGGGCGACATAAGAAAGTTACAGGGTTGGCTGTAATCTGCTGGGTCGAAACCAGCTATCTTTTTGGTTAGACTAACTTTCTGTTATTCTGCTCATTCTAGGCCCCCTTGAATTCACTCGTAGGCCAGTCCGAGTGTTAGGAGAAGGAGGATCGCTACAGTTCAGGTGAGGGTCATTAGGGGGGATTGGAGTTGGACGGCTCATGGCAGGGGGAGTAGGAGGGCGATTTCTAGGTCGAATAGGACGAACAGGATGGCTACTGAGGAAGAATCGGACTGAGAATGGTAATCGAGCAGATCCAAGTGGGTCGAATCCACATTCGTACGGTGAGAGTTTCTCTGAGTCGGGGTTTATTTGGGCGAGTCAGAAGTTTAATGCGGTTAGGGCGGCGCTTAGGATTGATGATAGGGCGAATATGAACATGAGTGCGTTCATTGCTCTCCTCTGGGTTTATACCAGATTCTAGAGATTGGAAGTCAATTGTAATTAATATACTAGAAGAGCAAGATCCTCATCAGTAGATGGTTATGTAGAGGAATAGTCAGATGACGTCTACGAAGTGTCAGTATCAGGCTGCTGCCTCGAATCTGAAGTGGTGGTCTGATGTAAAGTGGAACTTGATCAGTCGGAAGAGGCAGACGGTCAGGAAGGAGGATCCGATGATTACGTGGAGTCCGTGGAATCCAGTGGCAACGAAGAAGGTAGATCCGTAGACGCTATCGGCGATTGAGAATGGGGCTTCGTGGTATTCTATTGCTTGTAGGGCTGTGAAGTAGAATCCCAGGAGGATCGTTAGGGTTAGGGCGTGGATGGCGTGTTTTCGGTTTCCTTCTGTGATGCTGTGATGGGCTCACGTTACGGTAACGCCTGAGGCTAGTAGGATGGCTGTGTTTAGTAGGGGGACTTCTATCGGGTTGAGTGGTTTAATTCCTGTTGGGGGTCATTGGCCTCCTAGTTCTGGGGTTGGGGCCAGGCTCGAGTGGAAGAACGCTCAGAAGAACCCTAAGAAGAAGAATGCTTCGGATGTGATGAAAAGGATTATGCCGTATCGTAGGCCTTTTTGGACTGTGGGAGTGTGATGGCCTTGGAAGGTGCTTTCTCGTACAATGTCTCGTCATCATTGGAGTATTACTAGGAGTATTGAGATGAGGCCTAGGGTTAGTAGTATGGATGAGTTGTAGTGGAATCACATGATTAATCCTGAGGTTGTGAGTAGGGCGGCGGCTGCCCCGAAGATTGGTCAAGGGCTTGGGTCAACTATGTGGTATGAGTGTGCTTGGTGTGCCATTAGATGTTTTCTTGTAAGTATAGGCTTAGAAGGAGCACGAAGACGTAGGCCTGGATTATGGCTACTGCTACTTCTAGGATGGTTAGGAGTAGTAGGATGATTATTGTTAGGATGGATACTGCAGGAAGGGTGGGTATTAATGCAATGGAGGCTGTAGAGATGAGTTGGATGAGTAAGTGTCCTGCTGTAAGGTTGGCTGTAAGGCGGACTCCGAGGGCTAGGGGGCGGATTAGTAGGCTGGTTGTTTCGATCAGGATTAGTGCGGGGATTAGGGGTGTAGGGGTACCTTCGGGTAATAGGTGGGCTAAAGAGGCTGATGGTTGGTTTCGTAGGCCTGTTAGTAGTGTGGCGAGCCATAGTGGGAAGGCTAGGGCTATGTTCATAGATAGTTGGGTGGTTGGGGTGAATGTATATGGAAGGAGGCCTAGAAGGTTGATTGTAAGAAGTATGATTATTAGGGATGTAAATATTATGGCTCATTTGTGGCCATTTTTGTTGAGTGGGACTATTAGTTGTTTTGTGATTAGGTGAAGGAGTCATGTTTGGATAGTAGAAAGGCGGTTGTTGATTCATCGGTTGTTTGGGGACGGGAATAGTAGGGCTGGGAAGAGTAGGGATAGTAGGATTAAGGGGATGCCGAATAGATTGGGGCTGGAAAATTGGTCAAAGAAGCTTAGGTTCATGGTCAGGATCATGGTGTGGGTTTGGTAGTGAGGGAGGTCTTATTTGATGGGGGGTTGGTTGTGGTGAAGGCTAGTAGTTTTGGTTGGATGAGGAGTGCTAGGGTTAATCAGGTTATAATTATGATTGAAAATCATGGTGCGGGGTTAAGCTGTGGCATATCATTAAGGAGGGGGAAGTCCCTCTTTGGCTAGCTTAAAAGGCTAGTGCTGTTGCATAGCTTCTTAATGATTAGGATGATGATAGAAGGGACGATCAGGCCTCGAAATGTGGGAGTGGGGTTGATTCTACTACAATGGGTATGTAGCTGTGATTAGCCCCGCAAATTTCTGAGCATTGTCCGTAAAAAATCCCAGGCCGGGTGGTAATGAATGAAGTTTGGTTTAGTCGGCCTGGGATTGCGTCTGTTTTAACTCCGAGCGTTGGGACTGCTCAGGAGTGGAGTACGTCTCCTGCAGTAATGATCACGCGGATGGGGGATTCTATTGGGATAACTACGCGGTGGTCAACTTCTAGCAGTCGGAAGTGGCCGTTGGGTAAGTCTGGGGTGGGCACTATGTAGGAGTCGAATGATAGGTCTTTGAAGTCTGTGTATTCGTAGCTTCAGTATCATTGGTGGCCGATGGCTTTTAGGGTGAGGTCTGGTTCATCGATTTTGTCCATTATGTAGAGGATTTGTAGGGATGGGAGGGCGAGGAGTACCAGGACGATAGCAGGTAGGATTGTCCAGATCAGCTCTACTTCTTGGGCGTCTACAGCATTGGACGAGAGTTTTTCTGTTAGTATGTGGGCTAAAAGGTAGAGAACTAGGCTGCAGATAGCTAGGGCAACGATTAGGGCGTGGTCGTGGAATTCAACGAGTTCTTCTATGATGGGTGATGAGGCGTCTTGGAATCCTAGTTGGGAGTGGTTGGCCACATGAGATGTACAGGATTTTTACCTGTGATTTAGTCTTGACAAGGCTATGTAATTGGTTTACTAACGTCTCATAAGAAAGAAGCATGAGCGGTTAATGCAGTTGGCTTGAAACCAGCATGTGAGGGTTCGATTCCTTCCTTTCTTGTACTTGGACGAAGGCCGGTTCCTCGAAAGTATGGTATGGGGGAGGGCAGCCGTGGATTCATTCAACGTTTGTGGTAGTTAGTTCTGGTTGTAGGACTTTTCGTTTGGCCGGAAAGGCTTCTCAGATGATGAATATTAGTATGATTACGGCTACTATTGAGATTAGGGAGCCGATGGAGGAAATGGTGTTTCATAGTGTGTAGGCGTCGGGATAGTCCGAGTATCGTCGGGGTATTCCTGCTAGGCCTAGGAAGTGCTGGGGGAAGAACGTTAGGTTTACTCCTGTAAATATTACCCCGAAGTGGGCTTTTGCTCATGTTTGGTGTAGGGTAAACCCAGTGAGTAGTGGGAATCAGTGAGTAAATCCTGCTAGAATGGCAAAGACGGCGCCTATGGATAGGACGTAGTGGAAGTGGGCAACTACGTAGTACGTGTCGTGCAGGGCGATGTCTAGGGAAGAGTTTGCAAGAACGATTCCTGTTAATCCTCCGATGGTAAATAGGAAGATAAATCCTAGAGCTCATAGTATTGGGGGGGTCTCATTTGATTGTTCCTCCGTGCAGGGTGGCTAGTCAGCTAAATACTTTGATTCCGGTAGGGATGGCAATGATTATAGTGGCTGATGTAAAGTAGGCTCGGGTATCAACGTCTATTCCTACTGTAAACATGTGGTGAGCTCAGACGATGAATCCTAGGAAGCCGATGGATAGTATGGCTCAGACTATTCCCATGTAGCCGAAGGGCTCCTTTTTGCCTGAGTAGTACGTGACTACGTGTGAGATGATTCCGAACCCCGGTAGGATCAGAATATAGACTTCTGGGTGTCCGAAGAATCAGAATAGGTGTTGGTACAGGATTGGGTCTCCTCCTCCAGCGGGGTCGAAGAATGTGGTGTTTACGTTTCGATCAGTTAGTAATATTGTAATACCGGCGGCGAGTACGGGGAGTGATAGAAGGAGTAGGATGGCGGTAATTAGTACGGATCAGACAAATAGTGGGGTTTGGTATTGTGAGAGTGCGGGGGGTTTTATGTTGATGGCTGTGGTGATAAAGTTGATGGCCCCAAGGATGGAGGAGATACCGGCTAAGTGGAGTGAGAAGATAGCCAGGTCTACTGAAGCTCCGGCGTGGGCAAGGTTACCTGCTAGGGGAGGGTAGACAGTTCAGCCTGTGCCGGCGCCAGCTTCTACAGTGGATGAGACTAGTAGTAGGAGGAATGATGGGGGGAGGAGTCAAAAGCTTATGTTGTTTATTCGCGGGAATGCTATGTCGGGGGCACCGATTATGAGGGGGACTACTCAGTTGCCGAATCCTCCGATCATGAGCGGATGCAGTGCAGTGAGTCCAGAGAGTGCACTGGCACCACTGGGCATGCAGTGCAGTGAGTCCAGAGAGTGCACTGGCACCACTGGGGATGCACTTCAGTGACTCCAGAGAGTGCACTGGCACCACTGGGGATGCAGTGCAGTGAGTCCAGAGAGTGCACTGGCACCACTGGGGATGCACTGCAGTGAGTCCAGAGAGTGCACTGGCACCACTGGGGATGCAGTGCAGTGAGTCCAGAGATTGCACTGGCACCACCGAGGCTGCAGTGCAGTGAGTCCAGAGAGTGCACTGGCACCACTGGGGATGCACTTCAGTGAGTCCAGAGAGTGCACTGGCACCACTGGTGATGCAGTACAGTGAGTCCAGAGAGCGCACTGGCACCACTGGGGCTGCAGTGCAGTGAGTCCAGAGAGTGCACTGGCACCACTGGGGATGCACTAAGTGAGTCCAGAGATTGCACTGGCACCACTGGGGATGCAGTGCACTGAGTCCAGAGAGTGCACTGGCACCACTGGGGATGCAGTGCATTGAGTCCAGAGAGTGCACTGGCACAACTGGGGATGCACTTCAGTGAGTCCAGAGAGTGCACTGACACCACTGGGGATGCAGTGCAGTGAGTCCAGAGAGTGCACTGGCACCACTGGGGATGCAGTGCAGTGAGTCCAGAGAGTGCTCTGGCACCACTGGGGATGCAGTGCAGTGAGTCCAGAGAGTGCACTGGCACCACTGGGGATGCAGTGCAGTGAGTCCAGAGAGTGCACTGGCACCACTGGGGATGCAGTCCAGTGAGTCCAGTGAGTGCACTGGCACCACTGGGGATGCAGCGCAGTGACTGCAGAGAGTACACTGGCACCACCGGGGATTCACTGCAGTGAGTCCAGAGAGTGCACTGGCACCACCTGTGATGCAGTGCAGTGAGTCCAGTGAGTGCACTGGCACCACTGGGGATGCAGTGCTGTGACTCCAGAGAGCGCACTGGCACCACTGGGGATGCAGTGCAGTCAGTCCAGTGAGTGCACTGGCACCACTGGGGGTGCAGTACAGTGAGTCCAGAGAGTGCACTGACACCACTGGGGATGCAGTGCAGTGAGTCCAGACAGTGCACTGGCACCACTGGGGATGCAGTGCAGTGAGTCCAGAGAGTGCACTGGCACCACTGGGGATGCACTGCAGTCACTCCAGAGAGTGCACTGGCACCACTGGGGATGCGGTGCAGTGAGTCCAGAGAGTGCACTGGCACCACTGGGGATGCAGTGCAGTGAGTCCAAAGAGTGCACTGGAACCACTGGGGATGCGGTGGCGGGAGTCCAGAGAGTGCTTTGGCACCACTGGGGATGCAGTACAGTGAGTCCAGAGAGTGCACTGGCACCACTGGGGATGCAGCGCAGTGACCCTAGAGAGTGCACTGGCACCACTGGGGATGCGGTGCAGTGAGTCCAGAGAGTGCACTGGCACCACTCAGGGTGCAGTGCGGTGAGTCCAGAGAGTGCACTGGCACCACTGGGGATGCAGTACAGTGAGTCCAGAGAGTGCACTGGCACTACTGGGATGCAGTGCAGTGAGTCCAGAGAGTGCACTGGCACCACTGGGGATGCACTGCAGTGAGTCCAGAGTGCACTAGCACCACTGGGGATGCACTGCAGTGAGTCCAGAGAGTGCACTGGCACCACCGGGAATGCACTGCAGTGAGTCCAGAGAGTGCACTGGCACCACTGGGGATGCAGTGCAGTGAGTCCAGAGAGTGCACTGGCACCACTGGGGATGCAGTGACGCGAGTCCAGAGAGTGCACTGGCACCACTGGGGATGCAGTGACGCGAGTCCAGAGAGTGCACTGGCACCACTGGGGATGCACTGCAGTCACTCCAGAGAGTGCACTGGCACCACTGGGGATGCACTGCAGTGAGTCCAGAGAGTGCACTGGCACAACTGGGGATGAAGCGCAGTGACTCTAGAGAGTGCACTGGCACCACTGCGGATGCGGTGCAGTGAGTCCAGAGAGTGCACTGGCACCACAGGTGATGCAGTGCAGTGAGTCCAGAGAGTGCACTGGCAGCACTGGGGATGCAGTGCAGTGAGTCCAGAGAGTGCACTGGCACCACTGGGGATGGACTCCAGTGAGTCCAGAGAGTGCACTTGCACCACGGGGGATGCAGTGCAGTGACGCCAGAGAGTGCACTGGCACCACTGGGGATGCAGTGCAGTGAGTCCAGAGAGTGCACTGGCACCACTGGGGATGCAGCGCAGTGAGTCCAGAGAGTGCACTGGCACCACTGGGGATGCCCTGCAGTGAGTCCAGAGAGTGCACTGGCACCACTGGGGATGCACTACAGTGAGTCCAGGGATAGCACTGGCACCACTGGGGATGCAGTGCAGTGAGTCCAGAGAGTGCTCTGGCACCACTGGGGATGCCCTGCAGTGAGCCCAGAGAGTGCACTGGCACCACTGGGGATGCAGTGCAGTGAGTCCAGTGAGTGCACTGGCACCACTGGGGATGCACTGCAGTGAGTCCAGAGAGTGCACTGGCACCACAGAGAATGCACTTCAGTGAGTCCAGAGAGTGCACTGGCACCACTGGGGATGCACTGCAGTGAGTCCAGAGAGTGCACTGGCACCACTGGGGATGCACTACAGTGAGTCCAGGGATAGCACTGGCACCACTGGGGATGCAGTGCAGTGAGTCCAGAGAGTGCACTGGCACCACTGGGGATGCAGTGCAGTGAGTCCAGAGAGTGCACTGGCACCACTGATGATGCAGTACAGTGAGTCCAGTGAGTGCACTGGCACAACTGGGGATGTAGTGCAGTGACTCGAGAGAGTGCACTGGAACCACTGGGGATGCAGTGCCGCGAGTCCAGAGAGTGCACTGGCTCCACTGGGGATGCGGTGCCGGAGGTCCAGAGAGTGCATTGGCACCACTGGGGATGCAGTGCAGTGACTCCAGAGAGTGCACTGGCACCACTGGGGATGCACTGCAGTGAGCCCAGAGAGTGCACTGGCACCACTGGGGATGCGGTGCCGGGAGTCCAGAGAGTGCTTTGGCACCGCTGGGGATGCACTGCAGTTACTCCAGAGAGTGCACAGGCACCACTGGGGATGCACATCAGTGAGTCCAGAGAGTGCACTGGCACCACTGGGGATGCAGTGCAGCAAGTCCAGAGAGTTCACTGTCACCACTGGGGATGCACTACAGTGAGTCCAGAGATTGCACTGGCACCACTGGGGATGCAGTGCAGTGAGTCCAGAGAGTGCACTGGCACCACTGGTGATGCAGTTTAGTGAGTCCAGAGAGTGCACTGGCACCACTGGGGATGCACTTCAGTGAGTCCAGAGAGTGTACTGACACCACTGGGGATGCGGTGCAGTGAGTCCAGAGAGTGCACTGGCACCACTGGGGATGCACTGCAGTGACTCCAGAGAGTGCACTGGCACCACTGGGGATGCACTGCAGTGAGTCCAGAGACTGCACTGGCACCACTGGGGATGCAGTACAGTCAGTCCAGAGAGTGCACTGGCACCACTGGGGATGCAGTGCAGTGAGTCCAGAGAGTGCACTGGCACCACTGGTGATGCAGTCCAGTGAGTCCAGTGAATGCACTGGCACCACTGGGGATGCTGTGCAGTGAGTGCAGAGAGTGCACTGGCACCACCTGTGATGCAGTACAGTGTGTCCAGTGAGTGCACTGGCACCACTGGGGATGCACTGCAGTGAGTCCAGAGAGTGCACTGGCACCACTGGGGCTGCAGTGCAGTGAGTCCAGAGAGTGCACTGGCACCACTGGGGATGCAGTGCAGTGAGTCCAGAGAGTGCACTGGCACCACTGGGGATGCAGTGCAGTGAGTCCAGAGAGTGCACTGGCACCACTGGGGATGCACTACAGTGAGTCCACAGAGTGCACTGGCACCACTGGGGATGCTCTGTAGTGAGTCCAGAGATTGCACTGGCACCACTGGGGATGCAGTGCAGTGAGTGCAGAGAGTGCACTGGCACCACTGGGGATGCACTTCAGTGAGTTCAGAGAGTGCACTGGCACCACTGGGGATGCAGTGCAGTGAGTCCAGAGAGTGCACTGGCACCACTGGGGCTGCAGTGCAGTGAGTCCAGAGAGTGCACTGGCACCACTGGGGATGCTCTGCAGTGAGTCCAGAGATTGCACTGGCACCACTGGGGATGGGTTTCAAGCCAACTGCATTAACCGCTCATGCTTCTTTCTTATGAGACGTTAGTAAACCAATTACATAGCCTTGTCAAGACTAAATCACAGGTAAAAATCCTGTACATCTCATGTGGCCAACCACTTCCAACTAGGATTCCAAGAACCAGGAGGTTCGGTGAAAATAGGGCTAGTGCTATTAGAGGGGTGATTATTAGGGTAAGCCCTAAGCTGTCTTTAATGGAGAAGTATGGGTGGAATGGGATTTTGTCGCAGTCTGATACGATTCCTAGTGGGTTATTTGAGCCTGATTCGTGTAGGAAGGTTAGGTGGACTAGGGTGATTCCTGCAATTAGGAAGGGCAGTAGGAAGTGGATGGCGAAGAATCGGGTTAAGGTTGGATTGTCTACTGAGAATCCTCCTCAGGCTCATTCTACTAGAGTTTGCCCAATGTACGGGATGGCTGAGAATAGGTTGGTGATTACGGTGGCCCCTCAGAATGACATTTGTCCTCATGGTAGGACATACCCTACGAAGGCAGTTGCTATTAGGGTGAGTAGGAGGATTACTCCTGTGTTTCAGGTTTCTTTGTATAGGTAGGAGCCGTAGTAGAGGCCTCGTCCGATGTGTAAGTAGATGCAGATAAAGAAGAGCGAAGCACCGTTGGCGTGGAGGTTGCGGATGAGCCATCCGTACTGGACGTCTCGGCATGTGTGAGCTACTGAGGAGAAGGCGAGTGAAGTGTCTGCGGTGTAGTGTATGGCTAGTAGCAGGCCTGTTAGGATTTGTGTGGCTAAGCAGATGGCTAGAAGGGAGCCGAAGTTTCATCAGGCAGAGATGTTGGAGGGGGCGGGTAGGTCGATTAGGGAGTTGTTGATTATTTTTAGTAGGGGATGGGATTTGCGGATGTTAGGGGCCATTAGTGAGTCTGTGTGTTATTAGGATTATTACCAGGATGGAGAGGGCGAAGGATCCTAGGTAGGCCTTAATTAGCCCTGTGTGTATTGAGGTTGCGGCTTTGCTTGCGGCTACTTGTAGTTCAGCAAGGCCCTCTGGCCCTATTTTTTTGAGTCAGGAGAGGTCGATCAAGTGTAGGGCAATGTTTTGTCCCTTTTCTAGTAGGTTTTTGGAGAAGAATCGGTGTACTAGGGGGTTGAAGTACCCTAATGCAGAGGAGAAGTTTATGAGGGGGTTTGGTTTGGGGTGAGTGAGGGTGTGTGTTATGTTCGATAGTTCTAGGGCTAGGATGATTCCTAGGATTGTTATGAGGATGGCAGCGGTTTTGGTGATAAGGGGTATGGTTATTGGGGGGGTTTTGGTTGGTGTGATGAAAGAGGTAATGATTATTCCTGCTGTAATGCTGCCTAGGGCGAGTCGGGTTAGGGGGGCGGTGATTAGTGGGTTGTTTTCGTTTATTGATACTATTGGGGGGATTCGGGTTTGTCCAGCTTGGACTAGGATGGTTATGCGGATGCTGTAGGTTGCGGTGAATGCTGTGGCTATAAGGGTTAGGAGTAGGGCTCAAGTATTTAGGTATGATGTGTTTAAGCTTTCGATGATGAGGTCTTTTGAGTAGAATCCGGCTAGGAATGGGGTTCCTATCAGCGCCAGGTTTCCGATGGTTAGGCAGGAAGTAGTGACTGGGAGTATTTTCTGTAGGCCTCCTATCTTTCGGATATCTTGTTCTCCGTTTAGGTTGTGGATGATAGACCCTGAGCATAGGAATAGTATGGCTTTAAAGAAGGCATGGGTTGAGATGTGTAGGAAGGCTAGTTGTGGGAGGTTTAGTCCGATAGTGACTATTATTAGTCCTAGTTGGCTGGATGTTGAGAAAGCAATGATTTTTTTGATGTCATTTTGGGTTAGGGCGCATGTGGCAGCGAATAGGGTTGATAGAGCACCTAGGCATAGGCAGGCAGTTAGGGCTGTCTGGTTGGTGGCTAGCAGGGGGTGCATGCGGATGAGCAGGAAGATTCCGGCTACTACTATGGTACTGGAGTGCAGTAGGGCTGATACTGGGGTGGGGCCTTCTATTGCTGCGGGCAGTCATGGGTGGAGTCCAAATTGGGTGGATTTTCCTGCGGCTGCGAGGATTAATCCTATGAGGGGGAGGATTGGGGTTTGGTGGGGGTGTACGGCTTGTTGGATCTCTCAGGTGTTGAATGTTGAAGCTAGTCATGCTATGCTCAGGATCAGTCCGATGTCTCCGATTCGGTTGTAGATTACGGCTTGTAGGGCGGCGGTGTTGGCATCTGCTCGGCCTTGTCATCAGCCGATGAGAAGGAAGGACATGATTCGTACTCCTTCCCAGCCTACGAATAGGAGGAATATGTTGTTTGCGGTTGTTAGGAGGAGTATGGCGACTAGGAATGTCAGTAGGTAGGTGAAAAATTTTGTTACGTATGGCTCTGAGGCCATGTATCATATGGCGAATTGTAGGATTGATCATGTTACAAATAGGGCGATTGGAAGAAATGTTATTGAGTATTGGTCTATTTTTAGGCTCAGGGGGATTTTAAAGTTTATAATGAATTTTCACTCCCAGTGGCAGGTGACAGATTCTACTCCCGAGTAGATGAATGCGGTTGTAGGGGCTAGGCTAATTAGGAATGCGGTTTTAACAGCGCGGGTGGTGGCTTGTGGGGTGTTTTTAAAGTTTTTAAATAGAAATGGCAGGATGATTGGGGTTAGGAGGATTGTCAGCGTGAGTAGTGTGAGGGAGTTGATTAGTAGTGTGGGGTTCACTACTTTTACTTGGATTTGCACCAAGATGGGTGGTTCCTAAGACCAGTGGATTGCTGTTATCCTTTAAAAGTAAGGGGGCTGAGGTTTTAGGCTCAGATGTAAGAGTTAGCAGCTCTTGTTGGTTAAACCCTCCCCTCGGCAGGTAAGAAGGTTTGAACTTCTATTCTTAGAATCACAGGCTAATGTTTGGTTTAAACTATACTTGCATGAGGGGATTCCGGAGATCAGTTCGGGTTTGAGGATTAGGAGGAATATTGGGATAATGTGGAGTGTTATGAGCAGGTGTTCTCGCGTGGTTGAGTTTTGCATAGATGTGATGTGGGAGGGGATTGAGCCTCGTTGGGTCATTAGTAGTATGAATAAGGTGTAGGAGGCGGTTAGTAGGGTTGCGATTCCTGTTAGGATGATCGTGAAGGCAGATCAGTTGAATAAGGTGATTATAATGGTTAGCTCTGCTATGAGGTTTGTTGTTGGGGGTAAGGCTATGTTTGTTAGATTGGCCAGCAATCATCAGGTAGCTATGAGTGGTAGGAGAGGTTGTAGGCCTCGTGTGAGTAGTAGAATTCGGCTGTGCGTACGTTCATAGTTTGTGTTGGCTAGGCAGAATAGTATGGAGGAAGTTAGTCCATGGGAAATTATTAGGATCATTGCCCCTGAGAATGATCAGTGGGTTTGGATTATTCCTGCGGCGATAACTAGGCCTATGTGGCTAACGGATGAATAAGCGATTAGTGATTTTAGGTCTGTCTGTCGTAGGCAGATTGAGCTAGTCATTAGGGCGCCTCATAGGGCCAGGGTTAGGAAGGGGTAGTGCAGGAGGTTGGACAGTGGGCCCATAAATAGAGTGACTCATATAATTCCGTATCCTCCTAGCTTTAGTAGTAGGGCGGCGAGGAGTACTGAGCCTGCGATGGGTGCTTCTACGTGGGCTTTTGGCAGTCAGAGGTGTAGGCCGTATAGTGGGGCTTTTACTATGAATGCTATGAGCAGTGCTAGACCTGATAGTATTCCTGTCCATGAGGTGGATAGGGTTGGGTGGGTTAGTTGTAGGGTTGGCAGGTGCAGGGTGCCAATTTTCACGTATAGGTGTATGATTGTGATTAGCAGGGGTAGAGAGCTTACTGGCGTGTAGAATAGCAGGTAGATGCCAGCGCTTAGGCGTTCTGGTTGGTTCCCCCATCGGGTGATTAAGATTAGGGTGGGAATGAGGGTTGCTTCAAATGAGATGTAAAATAGTGCTAGTTCTGTGGTGGAAAAGGCTAGTAGGATGAATGGCTGGACTGCGACTAAGGTTGAGATAAAGATTCGTTTGCGTTGTAGGGGTTCTTGTTGCAGGTGGTTTTGGCTTGCTATGATTATGAGTGGGAGTAGTCAGCAGGATAGTACTAGGAGGGGGGATGAGATTTGGTCAATTCCTGTTCAGTTGGATAAAAATTTGTAGGGGTAGTAGGTTGGGATTAATCACTGTAGGCTTAGGGCAGCGATTAGGAGGCTGTATAAGGTGGTGTTAGTCCATAGAAATTTTGGTGGAGACAGCAGGGCTGTTGGAAGAAGTATGATTGTGGGTAGGATGATTTTTAGCATTGCAGGAGGTTTAGGTTGTGTAGATGGTCGGAGCCATGTGTGCGGGTGGAGGCTACTAGGATGGCCAGGCCTGTGCCCGCCTCACACGCTGAGAAGGTTAGCATGAGAATTGGTACCATGGTGAATGAGGAGACTTGGTTTTCGATGGATCATATTGATAGGCCTACGAATATCGATAATATTATGCTTTCAAGGCATAGTAGGGCGGATACTAGGTGGGTTCGGTGGAAGGCTAGTCCTAGTCCGCTGAAAATGAAGGCTGAGTAGAAGCTTAAATGTAGGGGCGACATAAGAAAGTTACAGGGTTGGCTGTAATCTGCTGGGTCGAAACCAGCTATCTTTTTGGTTAGACTAACTTTCTGTTATTCTGCTCATTCTAGGCCCCCTTGAATTCACTCGTAGGCCAGTCCGAGTGTTAGGAGAAGGAGGATCGCTACAGTTCAGGTGAGGGTCATTAGGGGGGATTGGAGTTGGACGGCTCATGGCAGGGGGAGTAGGAGGGCGATTTCTAGGTCGAATAGGATGAACAGGATGGCTACTGAGGAAGAATCGGACTGAGAATGGTAATCGAGCAGATCCAAGTGGGTCGAATCCACATTCGTACGGTGAGAGTTTCTCTGAGTCGGGGTTTATTTGGGCGAGTCAGAAGTTTAATGCGGTTAGGGCGGCGCTTAGGATTGATGATAGGGCGAATATGAACATGAGTGCGTTCATTGCTCTCCTCTGGGTTTATACCAGATTCTAGAGATTGGAAGTCAATTGTAATTAATATACTAGAAGAGCAAGATCCTCATCAGTAGATGGTTATGTAGAGGAATAGTCAGATGACGTCTACGAAGTGTCAGTATCAGGCTGCTGCCTCGAATCTGAAGTGGTGGTCTGATGTAAAGTGGAACTTGATCAGTCGGAAGAGGCAGACGGTCAGGAAGGAGGATCCGATGATTACGTGGAGTCCGTGGAATCCAGTGGCAACGAAGAAGGTAGATCCGTAGACGCTATCGGCGATTGAGAATGGGGCTTCGTGGTATTCTATTGCTTGTAGGGCTGTGAAGTAGAATCCCAGGAGGATCGTTAGGGTTAGGGCGTGGATGGCGTGTTTTCGGTTTCCTTCTGTGATGCTGTGATGGGCTCACGTTACGGTAACGCCTGAGGCTAGTAGGATGGCTGTGTTTAGTAGGGGGACTTCTATCGGGTTGAGTGGTTTAATTCCTGTTGGGGGTCATTGGCCTCCTAGTTCTGGGGTTGGGGCCAGGCTCGAGTGGAAGAACGCTCAGAAGAACCCTAAGAAGAAGAATGCTTCGGATGTGATGAAAAGGATTATGCCGTATCGTAGGCCTTTTTGGACTGTGGGAGTGTGATGGCCTTGGAAGGTGCTTTCTCGTACAATGTCTCGTCATCATTGGAGTATTACTAGGAGTATTGAGATGAGGCCTAGGGTTAGTAGTATGGATGAGTTGTAGTGGAATCACATGATTAATCCTGAGGTTGTGAGTAGGGCGGCGGCTGCCCCGAAGATTGGTCAAGGGCTTGGGTCAACTATGTGGTATGAGTGTGCTTGGTGTGCCATTAGATGTTTTCTTGTAAGTATAGGCTTAGAAGGAGCACGAAGACGTAGGCCTGGATTATGGCTACTGCTACTTCTAGGATGGTTAGGAGTAGTAGGATGATTATTGTTAGGATGGATACTGCAGGAAGGGTGGGTATTAATGCAATGGAGGCTGTAGAGATGAGTTGGATGAGTAAGTGTCCTGCTGTAAGGTTGGCTGTAAGGCGGACTCCGAGGGCTAGGGGGCGGATTAGTAGGCTGGTTGTTTCGATCAGGATTAGTGCGGGGATTAGGGGTGTAGGGGTACCTTCGGGTAATAGGTGGGCTAAAGAGGCTGATGGTTGGTTTCGTAGGCCTGTTAGTAGTGTGGCGAGCCATAGTGGGAAGGCTAGGGCTATGTTCATAGATAGTTGGGTGGTTGGGGTGAATGTATATGGAAGGAGGCCTAGAAGGTTGATTGTAAGAAGTATGATTATTAGGGATGTAAATATTATGGCTCATTTGTGGCCATTTTTGTTGAGTGGGACTATTAGTTGTTTTGTGATTAGGTGAAGGAGTCATGTTTGGATAGTAGAAAGGCGGTTGTTGATTCATCGGTTGTTTGGGGACGGGAATAGTAGGGCTGGGAAGAGTAGGGATAGTAGGATTAAGGGGATGCCAAATAGATTGGGGCTGGAAAATTGGTCAAAGAAGCTTAGGTTCATGGTCAGGATCATGGTGTGGGTTTGGTAGTGAGGGAGGTCTTATTTGATGGGGGGTTGGTTGTGGTGAAGGCTAGTAGTTTTGGTTGGATGAGGAGTGCTAGGGTTAATCAGGTTATAATTATGATTGAAAATCATGGTGCGGGGTTAAGCTGTGGCATATCATTAAGGAGGGGGAAGTCCCTCTTTGGCTAGCTTAAAAGGCTAGTGCTGTTGCATAGCTTCTTAATGATTAGGATGATGATAGAAGGGACGATCAGGCCTCGAAATGTGGGAGTGGGGTTGATTCTACTACAATGGGTGTGTAGCTGTGATTAGCCCCGCAAATTTCTGAGCATTGTCCGTAAAAAATCCCAGGCCGGGTGGTAATGAATGAAGTTTGGTTTAGTCGGCCTGGGATTGCGTCTGTTTTAACTCCGAGCGTTGGGACTGCTCAGGAGTGGAGTACGTCTCCTGCAGTAATGATCACGCGGATGGGGGATTCTATTGGGATAACTACGCGGTGGTCAACTTCTAGCAGTCGGAAGTGGCCGTTGGGTAAGTCTGGGGTGGGCACTATGTAGGAGTCGAATGATAGGTCTTTGAAGTCTGTGTATTCGTAGCTTCAGTATCATTGGTGGCCGATGGCTTTTAGGGTGAGGTCTGGTTCATCGATTTTGTCCATTATGTAGAGGATTTGTAGGGATGGGAGGGCGAGGAGTACCAGGACGATAGCAGGTAGGATTGTCCAGATCAGCTCTACTTCTTGGGCGTCTACAGCATTGGACGAGAGTTTTTCTGTTAGTATGTGGGCTAAAAGGTAGAGAACTAGGCTGCAGATAGCTAGGGCAACGATTAGGGCGTGGTCGTGGAATTCAACGAGTTCTTCTATGATGGGTGATGAGGCGTCTTGGAATCCTAGTTGGGAGTGGTTGGCCACATGAGATGTACAGGATTTTTACCTGTGATTTAGTCTTGACAAGGCTATGTAATTGGTTTACTAACGTCTCATAAGAAAGAAGCATGAGCGGTTAATGCAGTTGGCTTGAAACCAGCATGTGAGGGTTCGATTCCTTCCTTTCTTGTACTTGGACGAAGGCCGGTTCCTCGAAAGTATGGTATGGGGGAGGGCAGCCGTGGATTCATTCAACGTTTGTGGTAGTTAGTTCTGGTTGTAGGACTTTTCGTTTGGCCGAAAAGGCTTCTCAGATGATGAATATTAGTATGATTACGGCTACTATTGAGATTAGGGAGCCGATGGAGGAAATGGTGTTTCATAGTGTGTAGGCGTCGGGATAGTCCGAGTATCGTCGGGGTATTCCTGCTAGGCCTAGGAAGTGCTGGGGGAAGAACGTTAGGTTTACTCCTGTAAATATTACCCCGAAGTGGGCTTTTGCTCATGTTTGGTGTAGGGTAAACCCAGTGAGTAGTGGGAATCAGTGAGTAAATCCTGCTAGAATGGCAAAGACGGCGCCTATGGATAGGACGTAGTGGAAGTGGGCAACTACGTAGTACGTGTCGTGCAGGGCGATGTCTAGGGAAGAGTTTGCAAGAACGATTCCTGTTAATCCTCCGATGGTAAATAGGAAGATAAATCCTAGAGCTCATAGTATTGGGGGGGTCTCATTTGATTGTTCCTCCGTGCAGGGTGGCTAGTCAGCTAAATACTTTGATTCCGGTAGGGATGGCAATGATTATAGTGGCTGATGTAAAGTAGGCTCGGGTATCAACGTCTATTCCTACTGTAAACATGTGGTGAGCTCAGACGATGAATCCTAGGAAGCCGATGGATAGTATGGCTCAGACTATTCCCATGTAGCCGAAGGGCTCCTTTTTGCCTGAGTAGTACGTGACTACGTGTGAGATGATTCCGAACCCCGGTAGGATCAGAATATAGACTTCTGGGTGTCCGAAGAATCAGAATAGGTGTTGGTACAGGATTGGGTCTCCTCCTCCAGCGGGGTCGAAGAATGTGGTGTTTACGTTTCGATCAGTTAGTAATATTGTAATACCGGCGGCGAGTACGGGGAGTGATAGAAGGAGTAGGATGGCGGTAATTAGTACGGATCAGACAAATAGTGGGGTTTGGTATTGTGAGAGTGCGGGGGGTTTTATGTTGATGGCTGTGGTGATAAAGTTGATGGCCCCAAGGATGGAGGAGATACCGGCTAAGTGGAGTGAGAAGATAGCCAGGTCTACTGAAGCTCCGGCGTGGGCAAGGTTACCTGCTAGGGGAGGGTAGACAGTTCAGCCTGTGCCGGCGCCAGCTTCTACAGTGGATGAGGCTAGTAGGAGGAGGAATGATGGGGGGAGGAGTCAAAAGCTTATGTTGTTTATTCGCGGGAATGCTATGTCGGGGGCACCGATTATGAGGGGGACTAATCAGTTGCCGAATCCTCCGATCATGATGGGTATGACTATAAAGAAGCTTATTACAAAGGCGTGAGCGGTAACGATTACATTGTAAATTTGGTCGTCGCCTAGGAGAGTTCCTGGTTGTCCTAGTTCTGCGCGGATTAATAGGCTGAGTGCGGTGCCGACTATTCCTGCTCATGCCCCGAAGATGAGGTACAGGGTGCCAATATCCTTATGGTTAGTGGAAAATAGTCATCGGTTGATGAAGGTGACGGGTAAGATGGCTGAGTGTTGAAGCGTTAGGCTGTAGTCCTTTTTACAGAGGTTTAATTCCTCTTCTTATCGGCTCTGTAGTGAAATTCATGTTGAGTTGCAAGCTCATCGATGCGCACTAGGGTGCGTCAGGGTCTTTGTAGGCAGAAGCCAATTGGTTTAGGCATTTAGCTGTTAACTAGAGTTTTGTGGGATCGAAGCCCATCTGTCTAGGGAGGCTTTAGCTTAATTAAAGCGTCTGACTTGCATTCAGAAGATACAGGTTAATATTCTGTAAGTCTTAATGTGCAGAAACTAAGAGGGTTTAACTCTTATTTAAGGCTTTGAAGGCCTTCGGTTTGGGGTGTTATCCTAAGTTTCTAGACAATGGCATGTATTATTGGGGACAGGGGAAGTAAGAGGATTGATAGTGAGGCAAGGACCGCAGTAGGTGTGCTTGGGGCTTTGCTAGTGTATCATTGTTTTATGTGGTTAGAGGAGTTGGGGGGAAGGGTAATTGTTGAGTGGTATGCGAGGCGTAGGTAGAAGAAGAGGCTGAGCAGTGATAGCATGGCAATTGCCATGGCTGCTGGTGTTATTTCCTGTTTAGTTAGTTCTTGGATGATAAGTCACTTTGGTATAAAGCCTGTTAATGGGGGGAGGCCTGCTAGGGATAAAAGTACTAGTATTAGGGTGGCGTTTAGCACTGGGGTTTTTGTTCATGAGGTTGTGATCATGGATAGGTTAAGGGCTTTGATTTTGTTAAGGGCTAGGAATACGGCTGATGTTATGATTGTGTATAGGTAGAAGGTAAGTAAGGCCAATTTGGGGCTGTAAACTAGGATGATGGCGATTCAGCCTAAGTGGGAGATGGACGAGAAGGCTAGGATTTTGCGTGTTTGTGTTTGGTTCAGTCCTATTCAGCCTCCTAGTGCTGTTGAGGCTAGGGCCATGGCGGTGAGTAGAGCTGGGTCGAGGGATTTGGATGTTAGTAGGAGCAGGGTTAGTGGGGGGAATTTTATGAGGGTCGAGAGTAGCAGGGCTGTTATTAGTGGCGATCCTTGTAGTACTTCTGGGAATCAGAAGTGAAATGGCACTAGGCCCAGTTTAATAGCGATTGCTGCTGTCAGTAGTAGACAGGAGGTTGGGTGGTTTATTTGTGTGATGTCTCATTGGCCGGTGACTCAGGCATTGGTTATGCTAGAGAATAGGACCAGGGCGGAAGCAGCTGCTTGGGTTAGGAAGTATTTCGTTGCGGCTTCTACTGCTCGTGGGTGGTGGGATTTGGCAATTAGGGGAATGATGGCTAGTGCGTTGATCTCCAGTCCTGTCCAGGCCAGAACTCAGTGGTTGCTGGAAATTGTGATTGTGGTGCCCAAGATGAGGCTGAAGGTTATGATTGGGGTCGCGTAAGGGTTCATTAGTAGAGGAGGGGGTTAAACCATCATTTTCGGGGTATGGGCCCGATAGCTTGATTAGCTGACTCTACTAGAAAATAATATAAGGGAAGTATGGAGAATTTTGATTTCTCTTGTGTGGGTTCAATTCCTACTTTTCTAAGGTCAACAGGAAATGAGAGGGCTGTTATACCTCTATGTTCACTTTATCATAGTGACCCTTTGTAGTTCAGGCACATTTCCTTATGTAAGGAGGTAGGCCTGCATAGCAGATAGGTATGCTGATGTGTCAGAGGCACAGAGCTAGTGTGAGGGGTAGGAAGTTTTTTCATAGTAGGTGCATTAGTTGGTCATATCGGAATCGTGGGTATGAAGCTCGGACCCATAAGAAACCAGAAGATAGTAGGAGGACTTTTGTGGCTAGGATGACGGGGAATAGTTCTGTGGGTGGCCCTAGGGCGCTTGGGTTTAGGAATATGATGGCTGTAAGTGTATTTATTAGCATAATGTTCGCATATTCAGCTAGGAAGAATAAGGCGAAGGGTCCTGCGGCGTATTCAACGTTAAACCCTGAGACTAGCTCAGATTCACCCTCTGTGAGGTCAAAAGGAGCTCGGTTTGTCTCTGCTAGGGTGGATACGTATCATATTATTGCTAGGGGTCATGAGGAGAAAATGAAGTATAGAGGCTCCTGTGCGACGGCAAAGGAGCTGAGTGTGTAGCTTCCGCTTAGTATGATTATTGATAGCAGGATTATGGCCAGTGTCACTTCGTATGAAATGGTCTGTGCTACTGCCCGTAGGGCTCCGATTAGTGCGTATTTTGAGTTCGAGGCTCAGCCTGATCATAGGACTGAGTAGACGGCTAGGCTTGACATGGCTATTAGGAAGAGAACTCCGAGGTTTAGATCTGCTAGGGGAAATGGGAGTGGTAGTGGTGCTCAAGTGGTGAGGGCTAGGACAAGGGCTAGTATTGGTATCAGAATGAATAGAAGTGGGGAAGAGGTAGAGGGTCGGATGGGCTCTTTGGTAAATAGTTTCAGTCCGTCCGCAAATGGTTGAAGTAGGCCAAAAGGCCCGACAACGTTAGGGCCTTTGCGGGATTGTATGTAGCTTAGGATTTTCCGTTCTACTAGGGTTAGGAAGGCTACGGCAATCAGGATTGGGATGATGTATAGGAGGGATATAATGAGGCAGCTTAGTGTTGTTATTTGAATCATGGGTGAAGCTAGGGAGAGGATTTGAACCTCTGGGGAAAGGGCTTAAGCCTTCTGCACTTGCCGGGCTCTGCCACTCTAGCTGGTCCTTTTCTAGGATTGAAAGTGGTGGGGGAAGGCCCTCTTCACGGTTTAGTTGGTTTCACTGCTTAGAGGGGGGGGGCGTGCTTGTGGTATTGGCCCCACTTTCCCGGTCCTTTCGTACTGGGGAGAGTGTGTCATAGATAGAAACCGACCTGGATTGCTCCGGTCTGAACTCAGATCACGTAGGACTGTTAATCGTTGAACAAACGAACCCTTAATAGCGGCTGCACCATTAGGATGTCCTGATCCAACATCGAGGTCGTAAACCCCCCTGTCGATATGGGCTCTTGAGGGGGATTGCGCTGTTATCCCTGGGGTAGCTTGGTCCATTAATCAATTATATTGGGTCTGGTCACTGTTAGCACTTTGAGGGGTAGCTCTAGGTAAAGAGGTATGGTCTTGTTTTTGGAGGATTTGTTCTCCTCCAAGGTCGCCCCAACCGAAAAATATCGACCAGGCTCTGCGATGGTAGTGGCCCCAGTGGGGTTGATTGAGGATTCGCGGTGGTCGTTGATTTTTAAGTTCCACAGGGTCTTCTCGTCTTATGTTCACATCCCCGCTTTTGCACGGGGAGATCAATTTCACTGATTATCTGTGAGAGACAGTTAAGACCTCGTTTAGCCATTCATACAAGTCTCGATTTATGGGACAATTGATTGCACTACCTTTGCACGGTTAGGATACCGCGGCCGTTAAACCTAAGTCACCGGGCAGGCATCACCTTCAATACTTGTTTAATTTGCTGAAGGCTATGTTTTTGGTAAACAGTCGGGCCTTATTAATTTGCCGAGTTCCTTTCACAGATTTTAATCGCTCTTATAGGCGCTCCTGAGTCGGGTTAACAGGGTTAGTTAATACGTGGTCTTGTAGGGGTTTTTGTATCTGTCTAGGTCTGTTAATAATGTTTCTATGTAAGCTTGCGCCGTTAGAGGGGTGTGGCCCTGAGTTACTTATTTTAGCATTAATTCTCCTATATTCATAGGTTGACCTGTTTGTGATAAGGGAATCATCTTATTTTGGTATTTTTAGGTGGTGGAGCTTTGACGCACTCTTTTTTGATGGCTGCTTTAGGGCCCACGGTAGGATCAGTAGTAAGAATTATCCGCTAGTCGAGGTTGTGTCCTTTTTTAATGGAGCTGTCCCTCCATTAAATAGCTCTTAATCATCTCATTAGGGTTCAGGATGTCCGGTAGGGAGGATTAAGGGGGAACTTAGATTCGTTTCACAGGTAACCAGCTATCACCCAGCTCGGTTGGCTTTTCACCTCTACTGACAAGTCATCCCACTCTTTTGCAACAGAGACGGGTTCGCTCTCTTTAACTGCTTGAAAGTAGCTCGCTTGGGTTTCGGGGGGGCAAACTTTAGTTCACTTTGCTTGGTTGTTCTCGCTAAACCATGATGCAAAAGGTACAAGGGTTGATCTTTGCTGTCTGTCGCTTTGATTGTTTCACTGCTATTTCATCTTTCCCTTACGGTACTGGGGTCTCTATCGCGTCTAAGTGTCTTTTCTATCGCCTATACTAAGACTGTAAAATGCTTTAGTTTAATTAGTTTAGTAAATTCTTTAGTTTTGGTGTACTATTTGTGTGGTTGAGCTAGAGGGGGGGCTTCAAGACGATCCGGTCTAGTAGATATCTTTCAGGTGTAAGCTGAGTGCTTTGGTGTTATAGCTACGTCTTGATATTCTAAGTACACCTTCCGGTACACTTACCTTGTTACGACTTACCTCATCTTCAGCGTATTTATGGTATTAGTTATGTGGGATGTGGCTTTTGAGGAGGGTGACGGGCGGTATGTACGTGCCCCAGGGCCGGCTTAAAGTAGGCTCTATTGTCCCACTTTACTGCTAAATCCGCCTTCCAGAAGTGGTTTCACGCTTCTTTCCGTGTGCCCTATGAATAGGGAATGTAGCCCATTTCTTCCACTCCATAGGCTATACCTTGACCTGTCTTATTAGCGGGGTGCTATTGTGTCCACTGTTGTGCTCTCATTCGAGGTGGGCTGGCGACGGCGGTATGTAGGCTGTGTTGGCAAGGGGTGGTTGGGTTAATCGGGGATTATCGATTGTAGAACAGGCTCCTCTAGGTGGGTTTGGGGCACCGCCAAGTCCTTAGAGTTTTAAGCGTTTGTGCTCGTAGTTCTCTGGCGGATACTTCGGTAAAGTAAGTATCAAGATTTAGGGCCAGGCACAGTGGGGTATCTAATCCCAGTTTGGGCCCTGGCTTTCGTGGGTTTAAATCAGTCGTTAGTTCCTAAGATCATCTTAATGGTGTGTTTAGGTGCATCTTGGGCTTATGACAGCTCAGTTGCATTTTGATCTTAGTTAGCTAGGATAGGCATTTTACCACTCTTTACGCCGTGTCAATAGGACGGTTGATTTGGGTTTCTTGTATGACCGCGGTGGCTGGCACAAGATTTACCAACCCTTGAAGTTAGGCTGTTGCTATAACTAAGTCAAGTTTGCACTCATTGCTTAATGTTAATTACTGCTGAATACCCGTGGGGGCGTGGCTTAGCGAGGCGTCTTGGGCTACTACTTGGGTGTGCCTGATACCCGCTCCTCAAGGCCTGTATGGGGGTAGGTGGTCGAGGGCGTTTACACTGGGGCGCGGATACTTGCATGTATATATTTAGCAAAAACCAACCGTAAGGTTAGGACTAAGTCTTTTGTCCGCAGGCATGTTTTATGCCATCTTGGCAACTTCAGTGCCATGCTTTGTGTTAAGCTATGTGGACGGGGGTGTGGTTAGCTGATAGTTGAGTGGTGAGTGAGAGTGAAGTATATGAAATTATTGCTTGTGTTTACTATTTTTAGTACTGGAGTTTCTCTAAGTCCTAGGACTAGGAGGAAATGGTGTTTCATAGTGTGTAGGCGTCGGGATAGTCCGAGTATCGTCGGGGTATTCCTGCTAGGCCTAGGAAGTGCTGGGGGAAGAACGTTAGGTTTACTCCTGTAAATATTACCCCGAAGTGGGCTTTTGCTCATGTTTGGTGTAGGGTAAACCCAGTGAGTAGTGGGAATCAGTGAGTAAATCCTGCTAGAATGGCAAAGACGGCGCCTATGGATAGGACGTAGTGGAAGTGGACACTATTTGTCTGATCCGTACTAATTACCGCCATCCTACTCCTTCTATCACTCCCCGTACTCGCCGCCGGTATTACAATATTACTAACTGATCGAAACGTAAACACCACATTCTTCGACCCCGCTGGAGGAGGAGACCCAATCCTGTACCAACACCTATTCTGATTCTTCGGACACCCAGAAGTCTATATTCTGATCCTACCGGGGTTCGGAATCATCTCACACGTAGTCACGTACTACTCAGGCAAAAAGGAGCCCTTCGGCTACATGGGAATAGTCTGAGCCATACTATCCATCGGCTTCCTAGGATTCATCGTCTGAGCTCACCACATGTTTACAGTAGGAATAGACGTTGATACCCGAGCCTACTTTACATCAGCCACTATAATCATTGCCATCCCTACCGGAATCAAAGTATTTAGCTGACTAGCCACCCTGCACGGAGGAACAATCAAATGAGACCCCCCCAATACTATGAGCTCTAGGATTTATCTTCCTATTTACCATCGGAGGATTAACAGGAATCGTTCTTGCAAACTCTTCCCTAGACATCGCCCTGCACGACACGTACTACGTAGTTGCCCACTTCCACTACGTCCTATCCATAGGCGCCGTCTTTGCCATTCTAGCAGGATTTACTCACTGATTCCCACTACTCACTGGGTTTACCCTACACCAAACATGAGCAAAAGCCCACTTCGGGGTAATATTTACAGGAGTAAACCTAACGTTCTTCCCCCAGCACTTCCTAGGCCTAGCAGGAATACCCCGACGATACTCGGACTATCCCGACGCCTACACACTATGAAACACCATTTCCTCCATCGGCTCCCTAATCTCAATAGTAGCCGTAATCATACTAATATTCATCATCTGAGAAGCCTTTTCGGCCAAACGAAAAGTCCTACAACCAGAACTAACTACCACAAACGTTGAATGAATCCACGGCTGCCCTCCCCCATACCATACTTTCGAGGAACCGGCCTTCGTCCAAGTACAAGAAAGGAAGGAATCGAACCCTCACATGCTGGTTTCAAGCCAACTGCATTAACCGCTCATGCTTCTTTCTTATGAGACGTTAGTAAACCAATTACATAGCCTTGTCAAGACTAAATCACAGGTAAAAATCCTGTACATCTCATGTGGCCAACCACTCCCAACTAGGATTCCAAGACGCCTCATCACCCATCATAGAAGAACTCGTTGAATTCCACGACCACGCCCTAATCGTTGCCCTAGCTATCTGCAGCCTAGTTCTCTACCTTTTAGCCCACATACTAACAGAAAAACTCTCGTCCAATGCTGTAGACGCCCAAGAAGTAGAGCTGATCTGGACAATCCTACCTGCTATCGTCCTGGTACTCCTCGCCCTCCCATCCCTACAAATCCTCTACATAATGGACAAAATCGATGAACCAGACCTCACCCTAAAAGCCATCGGCCACCAATGATACTGAAGCTACGAATACACAGACTTCAAAGACCTATCATTCGACTCCTACATAGTGCCCACCCCAGACTTACCCAACGGCCACTTCCGACTGCTAGAAGTTGACCACCGCGTAGTTATCCCAATAGAATCCCCCATCCGCGTGATCATTACTGCAGGAGACGTACTCCACTCCTGAGCAGTCCCAACGCTCGGAGTTAAAACAGACGCAATCCCAGGCCGACTAAACCAAACTTCATTCATTACCACCCGGCCTGGGATTTTTTACGGACAATGCTCAGAAATTTGCGGGGCTAATCACAGCTACACACCCATTGTAGTAGAATCAACCCCACTCCCACATTTCGAGGCCTGATCGTCCCTTCTATCATCATCCTAATCATTAAGAAGCTATGCAACAGCACTAGCCTTTTAAGCTAGCCAAAGAGGGACTTCCCCCTCCTTAATGATATGCCACAGCTTAACCCCGCACCATGATTTTCAATCATAATTATAACCTGATTAACCCTAGCACTCCTCATCCAACCAAAACTACTAGCCTTCACCACAACCAACCCCCCATCAAATAAGACCTCCCTCACTACCAAACCCACACCATGATCCTGACCATGAACCTAAGCTTCTTTGACCAATTTTCCAGCCCCAATCTATTTGGCATCCCCTTAATCCTACTATCCCTACTCTTCCCAGCCCTACTATTCCCGTCCCCAAACAACCGATGAATCAACAACCGCCTTTCTACTATCCAAACATGACTCCTTCACCTAATCACAAAACAACTAATAGTCCCACTCAACAAAAATGGCCACAAATGAGCCATAATATTTACATCCCTAATAATCATACTTCTTACAATCAACCTTCTAGGCCTCCTTCCATATACATTCACCCCAACCACCCAACTATCTATGAACATAGCCCTAGCCTTCCCACTATGGCTCGCCACACTACTAACAGGCCTACGAAACCAACCATCAGCCTCTTTAGCCCACCTATTACCCGAAGGTACCCCTACACCCCTAATCCCCGCACTAATCCTGATCGAAACAACCAGCCTACTAATCCGCCCCCTAGCCCTCGGAGTCCGCCTTACAGCCAACCTTACAGCAGGACACTTACTCATCCAACTCATCTCTACAGCCTCCATTGCATTAATACCCACCCTTCCTGCAGTATCCATCCTAACAATAATCATCCTACTACTCCTAACCATCCTAGAAGTAGCAGTAGCCATAATCCAGGCCTACGTCTTCGTGCTCCTTCTAAGCCTATACTTACAAGAAAACATCTAATGGCACACCAAGCACACTCATACCACATAGTTGACCCAAGCCCTTGACCAATCTTCGGGGCAGCCGCCGCCCTACTCACAACCTCAGGATTAATCATGTGATTCCACTACAACTCATCCATACTACTAACCCTAGGCCTCATCTCAATACTCCTAGTAATACTCCAATGATGACGAGACATTGTACGAGAAAGCACCTTCCAAGGCCATCACACTCCCACAGTCCAAAAAGGCCTACGATACGGCATAATCCTTTTCATCACATCCGAAGCATTCTTCTTCTTAGGGTTCTTCTGAGCGTTCTTCCACTCGAGCCTGGCCCCAACCCCAGAACTAGGAGGCCAATGACCCCCAACAGGAATTAAACCACTCAACCCGATAGAAGTCCCCCTACTAAACACAGCCATCCTACTAGCCTCAGGCGTTACCGTAACGTGAGCCCATCACAGCATCACAGAAGGAAACCGAAAACACGCCATCCACGCCCTAACCCTAACGATCCTCCTGGGATTCTACTTCACAGCCCTACAAGCAATAGAATACCACGAAGCCCCATTCTCAATCGCCGATAGCGTCTACGGATCTACCTTCTTCGTTGCCACTGGATTCCACGGACTCCACGTAATCATCGGATCCTCCTTCCTGACCGTCTGCCTCTTCCGACTGATCAAGTTCCACTTTACATCAGACCACCACTTCAGATTCGAGGCAGCAGCCTGATACTGACACTTCGTAGACGTCATCTGACTATTCCTCTACATAACCATCTACTGATGAGGATCTTGCTCTTCTAGTATATTAATTACAATTGACTTCCAATCTCTAGAATCTGGTATAAACCCAGAGGAGAGCAATGAACGCACTCATGTTCATATTCGCCCTATCATCAATCCTAAGCGCCGCCCTAACCGCATTAAACTTCTGACTCGCCCAAATAAACCCCGACTCAGAGAAACTCTCACCGTACGAATGTGGATTCGACCCACTTGGATCTGCTCGATTACCATTCTCAGTCCGATTCTTCCTCAGTAGCCATCCTGTTCATCCTATTCGACCTAGAAATCGCCCTCCTACTCCCCCTGCCATGAGCCGTCCAACTCCAATCCCCCCTAATGACCCTCACCTGAACTGTAGCGATCCTCCTTCTCCTAACACTCGGACTGGCCTACGAGTGAATTCAAGGGGGCCTAGAATGAGCAGAATAACAGAAAGTTAGTCTAACCAAAAAGATAGCTGGTTTCGACCCAGCAGATTACAGCCAACCCTGTAACTTTCTTATGTCGCCCCTACATTTAAGCTTCTACTCAGCCTTCATTTTCAGCGGACTAGGACTAGCCTTCCACCGAACCCACCTAGTATCCGCCCTACTATGCCTTGAAAGCATAATATTATCGATATTCGTAGGCCTATCAATATGATCCATCGAAAACCAAGTCTCCTCATTCACCATGGTACCAATTCTCATGCTAACCTTCTCAGCGTGTGAGGCGGGCACAGGCCTGGCCATCCTAGTAGCCTCCACCCGCACACATGGCTCCGACCATCTACACAACCTAAACCTCCTGCAATGCTAAAAATCATCCTACCCACAATCATACTTCTTCCAACAGCCCTGCTGTCTCCACCAAAATTTCTATGGACTAACACCACCTTATACAGCCTCCTAATCGCTGCCCTAAGCCTACAGTGATTAATCCCAACCTACTACCCCTACAAATTTTTATCCAACTGAACAGGAATTGACCAAATCTCATCCCCCCTCCTAGTACTATCCTGCTGACTACTCCCACTCATAATCATAGCAAGCCAAAACCACCTGCAACAAGAACCCCTACAACGCAAACGAATCTTTATCTCAACCTTAGTCGCAGTCCAGCCATTCATCCTACTAGCCTTTTCCACCACAGAACTAGCACTATTTTACATCTCATTTGAAGCAACCCTCATTCCCACCCTAATCTTAATCACCCGATGGGGGAACCAACCAGAACGCCTAAGCGCTGGCATCTACCTGCTATTCTACACGCCAGTAAGCTCTCTACCCCTGCTAATCACAATCATACACCTATACGTGAAAATTGGCACCCTGCACCTGCCAACCCTACAACTAACCCACCCAACCCTATCCACCTCATGGACAGGAATACTATCAGGTCTAGCACTGCTCATAGCATTCATAGTAAAAGCCCCACTATACGGCCTACACCTCTGACTGCCAAAAGCCCACGTAGAAGCACCCATCGCAGGCTCAGTACTCCTCGCCGCCCTACTACTAAAGCTAGGAGGATACGGAATTATATGAGTCACTCTATTTATGGGCCCACTGTCCAACCTCCTGCACTACCCCTTCCTAACCCTGGCCCTATGAGGCGCCCTAATGACTAGCTCAATCTGCCTACGACAGACAGACCTAAAATCACTAATCGCTTATTCATCCGTTAGCCACATAGGCCTAGTTATCGCCGCAGGAATAATCCAAACCCACTGATCATTCTCAGGGGCAATGATCCTAATAATTTCCCATGGACTAACTTCCTCCATACTATTCTGCCTAGCCAACACAAACTATGAACGTACGCACAGCCGAATTCTACTACTCACACGAGGCCTACAACCTCTCCTACCACTCATAGCTACCTGATGATTGCTGGCCAATCTAACAAACATAGCCTTACCCCCAACAACAAACCTCATAGCAGAGCTAACCATTATAATCACCTTATTCAACTGATCTGCCTTCACGATCATCCTAACAGGAATCGCAACCCTACTAACCGCCTCCTACACCTTATTCATACTACTAATGACCCAACGAGGCTCAATCCCCTCCCACATCACATCTATGCAAAACTCAACCACGCGAGAACACCTGCTCATAACACTCCACATTATCCCAATATTCCTCCTAATCCTCAAACCCGAACTGATCTCCGGAATCCCCTCATGCAAGTATAGTTTAAACCAAACATTAGCCTGTGATTCTAAGAATAGAAGTTCAAACCTTCTTACCTGCCGAGGGGAGGGTTTAACCAACAAGAGCTGCTAACTCTTACATCTGAGCCTAAAACCTCAGCCCCCTTACTTTTAAAGGATAACAGCAATCCACTGGTCTTAGGAACCACCCATCTTGGTGCAAATCCAAGTAAAAGTAGTGAACCCCACACTACTAATCAACTCCCTCACACTACTCACGCTGACAATCCTCCTAACCCCAATCATCCTGCCATTTCTATTTAAAAACTTTAAAAACACCCCACAAGCCACCACCCGCGCTGTTAAAACCGCATTCCTAATTAGCCTAGCCCCTACAACCGCATTCATCTACTCGGGAGTAGAATCTGTCACCTGCCACTGGGAGTGAAAATTCATTATAAACTTTAAAATCCCCCTGAGCCTAAAAATAGACCAATACTCAATAACATTTCTTCCAATCGCCCTATTTGTAACATGATCAATCCTACAATTCGCCATATGATACATGGCCTCAGAGCCATACGTAACAAAATTTTTCACCTACCTACTGACATTCCTAGTCGCCATACTCCTCCTAACAACCGCAAACAACATATTCCTCCTATTCGTAGGCTGGGAAGGAGTACGAATCATGTCCTTCCTTCTCATCGGCTGATGACAAGGCCGAGCAGATGCCAACACCGCCGCCCTACGAGCCGTAATCTACAACCGAATCGGAGACATCGGACTGATCCTGAGCATAGCATGACTAGCTTCAACATTCAACACCTGAGAGATCCAACAAGCCGTACACCCCCACCAAACCCCAATCCTCCCCCTCATAGGATTAATCCTCGCAGCCGCAGGAAAATCCGCCCAATTTGGACTCCACCCATGACTGCCCGCAGCAATAGAAGGCCCCACCCCAGTATCAGCCCTACTGCACTCCAGTACCATAGTAGTAGCCGGAATCTTCCTGCTCATCCGCATGCACCCCCTGCTAGCCACCAACCAGACAGCCCTAACTGCCTGCCTATGCCTAGGTGCTCTATCAACCCTATTCGCTGCCACATGCGCCCTAACCCAAAATGACATCAAAAAAATCATTGCTTTCTCAACATCCAGCCAACTAGGACTAATAATAGTCACTATCGGACTAAACCTCCCACAACTAGCCTTCCTACACATCTCAACCCATGCCTTCTTTAAAGCCATACTATTCCTATGCTCAGGGTCTATCATCCACAACCTAAACGGAGAACAAGATATCCGAAAGATAGGAGGCCTACAGAAAATACTCCCAGTCACTACTTCCTGCCTAACCATCGGAAACCTGGCGCTGATAGGAACCCCATTCCTAGCCGGATTCTACTCAAAAGACCTCATCATCGAAAGCTTAAACACATCATACCTAAATACTTGAGCCCTACTCCTAACCCTTATAGCCACAGCATTCACCGCAACCTACAGCATCCGCATAACCATCCTAGTCCAAGCTGGACAAACCCGAATCCCCCCAATAGTATCAATAAACGAAAACAACCCACTAATCACCGCCCCCCTAACCCGACTCGCCCTAGGCAGCATTACAGCAGGAATAATCATTACCTCTTTCATCACACCAACCAAAACCCCCCCAATAACCATACCCCTTATCACCAAAACCGCTGCCATCCTCATAACAATCCTAGGAATCATCCTAGCCCTAGAACTATCGAACATAACACACACCCTCACTCACCCCAAACCAAACCCCCTCATAAACTTCTCCTCTGCATTAGGGTACTTCAACCCCCTAGTACACCGATTCTTCTCCAAAAACCTACTAGAAAAGGGACAAAACATTGCCCTACACTTGATCGACCTCTCCTGACTCAAAAAAATAGGGCCAGAGGGCCTTGCTGAACTACAAGTAGCCGCAAGCAAAGCCGCAACCTCAATACACACAGGGCTAATTAAGGCCTACCTAGGATCCTTCGCCCTCTCCATCCTGGTAATAATCCTAATAACACACAGACTCACTAATGGCCCCTAACATCCGCAAATCCCATCCCCTACTAAAAATAATCAACAACTCCCTAATCGACCTACCCGCCCCCTCCAACATCTCTGCCTGATGAAACTTCGGCTCCCTTCTAGCCATCTGCTTAGCCACACAAATCCTAACAGGCCTGCTACTAGCCATACACTACACCGCAGACACTTCACTCGCCTTCTCCTCAGTAGCTCACACATGCCGAGACGTCCAGTACGGATGGCTCATCCGCAACCTCCACGCCAACGGTGCTTCGCTCTTCTTTATCTGCATCTACTTACACATCGGACGAGGCCTCTACTACGGCTCCTACCTATACAAAGAAACCTGAAACACAGGAGTAATCCTCCTACTCACCCTAATAGCAACTGCCTTCGTAGGGTATGTCCTACCATGAGGACAAATGTCATTCTGAGGGGCCACCGTAATCACCAACCTATTCTCAGCCATCCCGTACATTGGGCAAACTCTAGTAGAATGAGCCTGAGGAGGATTCTCAGTAGACAATCCAACCTTAACCCGATTCTTCGCCATCCACTTCCTACTGCCCTTCCTAATTGCAGGAATCACCCTAGTCCACCTAACCTTCCTACACGAATCAGGCTCAAATAACCCACTAGGAATCGTATCAGACTGCGACAAAATCCCATTCCACCCATACTTCTCCATTAAAGACAGCTTAGGGCTTACCCTAATAATCACCCCTCTAATAGCACTAGCCCTATTTTCACCGAACCTCCTGGTTCTTGGAATCCTAGTTGGAAGTGGTTGGCCACATGAGATGTACAGGATTTTTACCTGTGATTTAGTCTTGACAAGGCTATGTAATTGGTTTACTAACGTCTCATAAGAAAGAAGCATGAGCGGTTAATGCAGTTGGCTTGAAACCCATCCCCAGTGGTGCCAGTGCAATCTCTGGACTCACTGCAGAGCATCCCCAGTGGTGCCAGTGCACTCTCTGGACTCACTGCACTGCAGCCCCAGTGGTGCCAGTGCACTCTCTGGACTCACTGCACTGCATCCCCAGTGGTGCCAGTGCACTCTCTGAACTCACTGAAGTGCATCCCCAGTGGTGCCAGTGCACTCTCTGCACTCACTGCACTGCATCCCCAGTGGTGCCAGTGCAATCTCTGGACTCACTACAGAGCATCCCCAGTGGTGCCAGTGCACTCTGTGGACTCACTGTAGTGCATCCCCAGTGGTGCCAGTGCACTCTCTGGACTCACTGCAGTGCATCCCCAGTGGTGCCAGTGCACTCTCTGGACTCACTGCACTGCATGTCCAGTGGTGCCAGTGCACTCTCTGGACTCACTGTACTGCATCCCCACTGGTGCCAGTGCACTATGTGGACTCACTGTACTGCATCCCCAGTGGTGCCAGTGCACTCTCTGGACTAACTGCAGTGCATCCCCAGTGGTGCCAGTGCACTCTCTGGACTCACTGCACTGCATCCCCAGTGGTGCCAGTGCACTCTCTGGACTCACTGTACTGCATCCCCAGTGGTGCCAGTGCACTCTCTGGACTCACTGCAGTGCATCCCCAGTGGTGCCAGTGCACTCTCTGGACTCACTGCAGTGCATCCCCAGTGGCGCCAGTGCACTCTCTGGACTCACTGCAGTGCATCCCCAGTGGTGCCAGTGCACTCTCTGCACTCACTGCACTGCATTCCCAGTGGTGCCAGTGAAGTCTCTGGACTCACTGCACTGCATCCCCTGTGGTGCCAGTGCACTCTCTGGACTCACTGCACTGCATCCCCACTGCTGCCAGTGCACTCTCTGGACTCACTGCACTGCATCCCCAGTGGTGCCAGTGCACTCTCTGGACTCACTGCACTGCATCCCCAGTGGTGCCAGTGCACTCTCTCGAGTCACTGCACTACATCCCCAGTAGTGCCAGTGCACTTCACTGGACTCACTGTACTGCATCATCGGTGGTGCCAGTGCACTCTCTGGACTCACTGCACTGCATCCCCAGTGGTGCCAGTGTACTCTCTGGACTCACTGCACTGCAGGCCCAGTGGTACCAGTGCACTCACTGGACTCACTGTACTGCATCACCAGTGGTGCCAGTGCACTCTCTGGACTCACTGCACTGCATCCCCAGTGGTTCCAGTGCATTCACTGGACTCACTGTACTGCATCTCCAGTGGTGCCAGTGCACTCTCTGGACTCACTGAAGTGCATTCTCAGTGGTGCCAGTGCACTCTCTGGGCTCACTGAAGTGCATTCTCAGTGGTGCCAGTGCACTCTCTGGGCTCACTGAAGTGCATTCCCAGTGGTGCCAGTACACTCACTGGACTCACTGCACTGCATCGGCAGTGGTGCCAGTGCACTCTCTGGACTCACTGTAGTGCATCCCCAGTGGTGCCAGTGCACTCTCTGGACTCACTGTAGTGCATCCCCAGTGGTGCCAGTGCACTCTCTGGACTCACTGCACTGCATCCCCAGTGGTGCCAGTGAAGTCTTTGGACTCACTGAACTGCATCCCCAGTGGTGCCAGTGCACTCTGTGGAGTCACTGAAGTGCATCCCCAGTGGTGCCATTGCACTCTCTGGACTCACTGCAGGGCATCCCCAGTGGTGCCAGTGCACTCTCTGGACTCACTGTACTGCATCCCCACTGGTGCCAGTGCACTATGTGGACTCACTGTACTGCATCCCCAGTGGTGACAGTGCACTCTCTGGACTCACTGCAGTGCATCCCCAGTGGTGCCAGTGCACTCTCTGGACTCACTGCAGTGCATCCCCAGTGGTGCCAGTGCACTCTGTGGACTCACTGCAGTGCATCCCCAGTGGTGCCAGTGCACTCTCTGGACTCACTGCACTGCATCCCCAGTGGTGCCAGTGAAGTCTTTGGACTCACTGCACTGCATCCCCAGTGGTGCCAGTGCACTCTGTGGAGTCACTGAAGTGCATCCCCAGTGGTGCCAGTGCACTCTCTGGACTCACTGCACTGCATGTCCAGTGGTGCCAGTGCACTCTCTGGACTCACTGTACTGCATCCCCACTGGTGCCAGTGCACTATGTGGACTCACTGTACTGCATCCCCAGTGGTGACAGTGCACTCTCTGGACTAACTGCAGTGCATCCCCAGTGGTGCCAGTGCACTCTCTGGACTCACTGTACTGCATCACCAGTGGTGCCAGTGCACTCTCTGGACTCACTACAGTGCATCCCCAGTGGCGCCAGTGCACTCTCTGGACTCACTGCACTGCATCCCCAGTGGTGCTAGTGCACTCTCTGGACTCACTGCACTGCAGCCCCAGTGGTGCCAGTGCACTCTCTGGACTCACTGCACTGCATCCCCAGTGGTGCCAGTGCACTCTCTGGACTCACTGCAGTGCATCCCCAGTGGTGCCAGTGCACTCTCTGGACTCACTGCAGTGCATCCCCAGTGGTGCCAGTGCACTCTCTGGACAAACTGAAGTGCATCACCAGTGGTGCCAGTGCACTCTCTGCACTCACTGCACTGCATGTCCAGTGGTGCCAGTGCGCTCTCTGGAGTCACAGCACTGCATACCCAGTGGTGCCAGTGCAATCTCTGCACTCACTGCACTGCATCCCCAGTGGTGCCAGTGCACTCTCTGGACTCACTGAAGTGCATCCCCATTGGTGCCATTGCACTCTCTGCACTCACTGCACTGCATCCCCAGTGGTGCCAGTGCACTCACTGGACTGACTACACTGCATCCCCAGTGGTGCCAGTGCGCTCTCCGGAGTCACAGCACTGCATCCCCAGTGGTGCCAGTGCACTCACTGGACACACTGTACTGCATCACAGGTGGTGCCAGTGCACTCTCTGCACTCACTGCACAGCATTCCCAGTGGTGCCAGTGCATTCACTGGACTCACTGGACTGCATCACCAGTGGTGCCAGTGCACTCTCTGGACTCACTGCAGTGCATCCCCAGTGGTGCCAGTGCAGTCTCTGGACTCACTGCACTGCATCCCCAGTGGTGCCAGAGCACTCTCTGGACTCACTGCACTGCATCCCCAGTGGTGCCAGTGCACTCTCTGGACTCACTGCACCGCATCCCCAGTGGTGTCAGTGCACTCTCTGGACTCAGTGCACTGCATCCCCAGTGGTGCCAGTGCACTCTCTGGACTCACTGCACTGCATCACCAGTGGTGCCAGTGCAATCTCTGGACTCACTGTAGTGCATCCCCAGTGGTGCCAGTGCACTCTCTGGACTCACTGCAGTGCATCCCCAGTGGTGCCAGTGCACTCTCTGGACTCACTGCAGTGCATCCCCAGTGGTGCCAGTGCACTCTCTGGACTCACTGCAGTGCATCCCCAGTGGCGCCAGTGCACTCTCTGGACTCACTGCACTGCATCCCCAGTGGTGCCAGTGCACTCTCTGCACTCACTGCACTGCATTCCCAGTGGTGCCAGTGAAGTCTCTGGACTCACTGCACTGCATCCCCAGTGGTGCCAGTGCACTCTCTGGACTCACTGCACTGCATCCCCACTGCTGCCAATGCACTCTCTGGACTCACTGCACTGCATCCCCAGTGGTGCCAGTGCACTCTCTGGACTCACTGCACTGCATCCCCAGTGGTGCCAGTGCAGTCTCTCGAGTCACTGCACTACATCCCCAGTAGTGCCAGTGCACTTCACTGGACTCACTGTACTGCATCATCGGTGGTGCCAGTGCACTCTCTGGACTCACTGCACTGTATCCCCAGTGGTGCCAGTGTACTCTCTGGACTCACTGCACTGCAGGCCCAGTGGTACCAGTGCACTCACTGGACTCACTGTACTGCATCACCAGTGGTGCCAGTGCACTCTCTGGACTCACTGCACTGCATCCCCAGTGGTTCCAGTGCATTCACTGGACTCACTGTACTGCATCTCCAGTGGTGCCAGTGCACTCTCTGGACTCACTGCACTGCATCCCCAGTGGTGCCAGTGAGCTCTCTGGACTCACTGCACTGCATCCCCAGTGGTGCCAGTGTACTCACAGGATTCACTGCACTGCATCCCCAGTGGTGCTAGTGCAGTCTCTGGACTCACTGCAGTGCATCCCCAGTGGTGCCAGTGCACTCTCTGGACTCACTGAAGTGCATTCTCAGTGGTGCCAGTGCACTCTCTGGGCTCACTGAAGTGCATCCCCAGTGGTGCCAGTACACTCACTGGACTCACTGCACTGCATCCCCAGTGGTGCCAGTGCACTCTCTGGACTCACTGCACTGCATCCCCAGTGGTGCCAGTGCACTCTCTGGACTCACTGTAGTGCATCCCCAGTGGTGCCAGTGCACTCTCTGGACTCACTGCACTGCATCACCAGTGGTGCCAGTGAAGTCTTTGGACTCACTGCACTGCATCCCCAGTGGTGCCAGTGCACTCTGTGGAGTCACTGAAGTGCATCCCCAGTGGTGCCAGTGCACTCTCTGGACTCACTGCACTGCATGTCCAGTGGTGCCAGTGCACTCTCTGGACTCACTGTACTGCATCCCCACTGGTGCCAGTGCACTATGTGGACTCACTGTACTGCATCCCCAGTGGTGCCAGTGCACTCTCTGGACTAACTGCAGTGCATCCCCAGTGGTGCCAGTGCACTCTCTGGACTCACTGCACTGCATCCCCAGTGGTGCCAGTGCACTCTCTGGACTCACTGTACTGCATCCCCAGTGGTGCCAGTGCACTCTCTGGACTCACTGCAGTGCATCCCCAGTGGTGCCAGTGCACTCTCTGGACTCACTGCAGTGCATCCCCAGTGGCGCCAGTGCACTCTCTGGACTCACTGCACTGCATCCCCAGTGGTGCCAGTGCACTCTCTCGAGTCACTGCACTACATCCCCAGTAGTGCCAGTGCACTTCACTGGACTCACTGTACTGCATCATCGGTGGTGCCAGTGCACTCTCTGGACTCACTGCACTGCATCCCCAGTGGTGCCAGTGTACTCTCTGGACTCACTGCACTGCAGGCCCAGTGGTACCAGTGCACTCACTGGACTCACTGTACTGCATCACCAGTGGTGCCAGTGCACTCTCTGGACTCACTGCACTGCATCCCCAGTGGTTCCAGTGCATTCACTGGACTCACTGTACTGCATCTCCAGTGGTGCCAGTGCACTCTCTGGACTCACTGAAGTGCATTCTCAGTGGTGCCAGTGCACTCTCTGGGCTCACTGAAGTGCATTCTCAGTGGTGCCAGTGCACTCTCTGGGCTCACTGAAGTGCATTCCCAGTGGTGCCAGTACACTCACTGGACTCACTGCACTGCATCGGCAGTGGTGCCAGTGCACTCTCTGGACTCACTGTAGTGCATCCCCAGTGGTGCCAGTGCACTCTCTGGACTCACTGCAGTGCATCCCCAGTGGTGCCAGTGCACTCTCTGGACTCACTGCACTGCATCCCCAGTGGTGCCAGTGAAGTCTTTGGACTCACTGAACTGCATCCCCAGTGGTGCCAGTGCACTCTGTGGAGTCACTGAAGTGCATCCCCAGTGGTGCCATTGCACTCTCTGGACTCACTGCAGGGCATCCCCAGTGGTGCCAGTGCACTCTCTGGACTCACTGTACTGCATCCCCACTGGTGCCAGTGCACTATGTGGACTCACTGTACTGCATCCCCAGTGGTGACAGTGCACTCTCTGGACTCACTGCAGTGCATCCCCAGTGGTGCCAGTGCACTCTCTGGACTCACTGCAGTGCATCCCCAGTGGTGCCAGTGCACTCTCTGGACTCACTGCACTGCATCCCCAGTGGTGCCAGTGCACTCTCTGGACTCACTGCACTGCATCCCCAGTGGTGCCAGTGAAGTCTTTGGACTCACTGCACTTCATCCCCAGTGGTGCCTGTGCACTCTGTGGAGTCACTGAAGTGCATCCCCAGTGGTGCCAGTGCACTCTCTGGACTCACTGCACTGCATGTCCAGTGGTGCCAGTGCACTCTCTGGACTCACTGTACTGCATCCCCACTGGTGCCAGTGCACTATGTGGACTCACTGTACTGCATCCCCAGTGGTGACAGTGCACTCTCTGGACTTACTGCAGTGCATCCCCAGTGGTGCCAGTGCACTCTCTGGACTCACTGTACTGCATCACCAGTGGTGCCAGTGCACTCTCTGGACTCACTACAGTGCATCCCCAGTGGCGCCAGTGCACTCTCTGGACTCACTGCACTGCATCCCCAGTGGTGCCAGTGCACTCTCTGGACTCACTGCACTGCAGCCCCAGTGGTGCCAGTGCACTCTCTGGACTCACTGCACTGCATCCCCAGTGGTGCCAGTGCACTCTCTGGACTCACTGCAGTGCATCCCCAGTGGTGCCAGTGCACTCTCTGGACTCACTGCAGTGCATCCCCAGTGGTGCCAGTGCACTCTCTGGACAAACTGAAGTGCATCACCAGTGGTGCCAGTGCACTCTCTGCACTCACTGCACTGCATGTCCAGTGGTGCCAGTGCGCTCTCTGGAGTCACAGCACTGCATACCCAGTGGTGCCAGTGCAATCTCTGCACTCACTGCACTGCATCCCCAGTGGTGCCAGTGCACTCTCTGGACTCACTGAAGTGCATCCCCATTGGTGCCATTGCACTCTCTGCACTCACTGCACTGCATCCCCAGTGGTGCCAGTGCACTCACTGGACTGACTACACTGCATCCCCAGTGGTGCCAGTGCGCTCTCCGGAGTCACAGCACTGCATCCCCAGTGGTGCCAGTGCACTCACTGGACACACTGTACTGCATCACAGGTGGTGCCAGTGCACTCTCTGCACTCACTGCACAGCATCCCCAGTGGTGCCAGTGCATTCACTGGACTCACTGGACTGCATCACCAGTGGTGCCAGTGCACTCTCTGGACTCACTGCAGTGCATCCCCAGTGGTGCCAGTGCAGTCTCTGGACTCACTGCACTGCATCCCCAGTGGTGCCAGAGCACTCTCTGGACTCACTGCACTGCATCCCCAGTGGTGCCAGTGCACTCTCTGGACTCACTGCACTGCATCCCCAGTGGTGTCAGTGCACTCTCTGGACTCAGTGCACTGCATCCCCAGTGGTGCCAGTGCACTCTCTGGACTCACTGCACTGCATCCCCAGTGGTGCCAGTGCAATCTCTGGACTCACTGTAGTGCATCCCCAGTGGTGCCAGTGCACTCTCTGGACTCACTGCAGTGCATCCCCAGTGGTGCCAGTGCACTCTCTGGACTCACTGCAGTGCATCCCCAGTGGTGCCAGTGCACTCTCTGGACTCACTGCAGTGCATCCCCAGTGGCGCCAGTGCACTCTCTGGACTCACTGCACTGCATCCCCAGTGGTGCCAGTGCACTCTCTGCACTCACTGCACTGCATTCCCAGTGGTGCCAGTGAAGTCTCTGGACTCACTGCACTGCATCCCCAGTGGTGCCAGTGCACTCTCTGGACTCACTGCACTGCATCCCCACTGCTGCCAATGCACTCTCTGGACTCACTGCACTGCATCCCCAGTGGTGCCAGTGCACTCTCTGGACTCACTGCACTGCATCCCCAGTGGTGCCAGTGCAGTCTCTCGAGTCACTGCACTACATCCCCAGTAGTGCCAGTGCACTTCACTGGACTCACTGTACTGCATCATCGGTGGTGCCAGTGCACTCTCTGGACTCACTGCACTGTATCCCCAGTGGTGCCAGTGTACTCTCTGGACTCACTGCACTGCAGGCCCAGTGGTACCAGTGCACTCACTGGACTCACTGTACTGCATCACCAGTGGTGCCAGTGCACTCTCTGGACTCACTGCACTGCATCCCCAGTGGTTCCAGTGCATTCACTGGACTCACTGTACTGCATCTCCAGTGGTGCCAGTGCACTCTCTGGACTCACTGCACTGCATCCCCAGTGGTGCCAGTGAGCTCTCTGGACTCACTGCACTGCATCCCCAGTGGTGCCAGTGTACTCACAGGATTCACTGCACTGCATCCCCAGTGGTGCTAGTGCAGTCTCTGGACTCACTGCAGTGCATCCCCAGTGGTGCCAGTGCACTCTCTGGACTCACTGAAGTGCATTCTCAGTGGTGCCAGTGCACTCTCTGGGCTCACTGAAGTGCATCCCCAGTGGTGCCAGTACACTCACTGGACTCACTGCACTGCATCCCCAGTGGTGCCAGTGCACTCTCTGGACTCACTGCACTGCATCCCCAGTGGTGCCAGTGCACTCTCTGGACTCACTGCAGTGCATCCCCAGTGGTGCCAGTGCACTCTCTGGACTCACTGCACTGCATCCCCAGTGGTGCCAGTGAAGTCTTTGGACTCACTGCACTGCATCCCCAGTGGTGCCAGTGCACTCTGTGGAGTCACTGAAGTGCATCCCCAGTGGTGCCAGTGCACTCTCTGGACTCACTGCACTGCATGTCCAGTGGTGCCAGTGCACTCTCTGGACTCACTGTACTGCATCCCCACTGGTGCCAGTGCACTATGTGGACTCACTGTACTGCATCCCCAGTGGTGCCAGTGCACTCTCTGGACTAACTGCAGTGCATCCCCAGTGGTGCCAGTGCACTCTCTGGACTCACTGCACTGCATCCCCAGTGGTGCCAGTGCACTCTCTGGACTCACTGTACTGCATCCCCAGTGGTGCCAGTGCACGCTCTGGACTCACTGCAGTGCATCCCCAGTGGTGCCAGTGCACTCTCTGGACTCACTGCAGTGCATCCCCAGTGGCGCCAGTGCACTCTCTGGACTCACTGCACTGCATCCCCAGTGGTGCCAGTGCACTCTCTGCACTCACTGCACTGCATTCCCAGTGGTGCCAGTGAAGTCTCTGGACTCACTGCACTGCATCAGCCGTGGTGCCAGTGCACTCTCTGGACTCACTGCACTGCATCCCCACTGCTGCCAGTGCACTCTCTGGACTCACTGCACTGCATCCCCAGTGGTGCCAGTGCACTCTCTGGACTCACTGCACTGCATCCCCAGTGGTGCCAGTGCACTCTCTCGAGTCACTGCACTACATCCCCAGTAGTGACAGTGCACTTCACTGGACTCACTGTACTGCATCATCGGTGGTGCCAGTGCACTCTCTGGACTCACTGCACTGCATCCCCAGTGGTGCCAGTGTACTCTCTGGACTCACTGCACTGCAGGCCCAGTGGTACCAGTGCACTCACTGGACTCACTGTACTGCATCACCAGTGGTGCTAGTGCACTCTCTGGACTCACTGCACTGCATCCCCAGTGGTTCCAGTGCATTCACTGGACTCACTGTACTGCATCTCCAGTGGTGCCAGTGCACTCTCTGGACTCACTGAAGTGCATTCTCAGTGGTGCCAGTGCACTCTCTGGGCTCACTGAAGTGCATTCTCAGTGGTGCCAGTGCACTCTCTGGGCTCACTGAAGTGCATTCCCAGTGGTGCCAGTACACTCACTGGACTCACTGCACTGCATCGGCAGTGGTGCCAGTGCACTCTCTGGACTCACTGTAGTGCATCCCCAGTGGTGCCAGTGCACTCTCTGGACTCACTGCAGTGCATCCCCAGTGGTGCCAGTGCACTCTCTGGACTCACTGCACTGCATCCCCAGTGGTGCCAGTGAAGTCTTTGGACTCACTGAACTGCATCCCCAGTGGTGCCAGTGCACTCTGTGGAGTCACTGAAGTGCATCCCCAGTGGTGCCAGTGCACTCTCTGGACTCACTGCAGGGCATCCCCAGTGGTGCCAGTGCACTCTCTGGACTCACTGTACTGCATCCCCACTGGTGCCAGTGCACTATGTGGACTCACTGTACTGCATCCCCAGTGGTGACAGTGCACTCTCTGGACTCACTGCAGTGCATCCCCAGTGGTGCCAGTGCACTCTCTGGACTCACTGCAGTGCATCCCCAGTGGTGCCAGTGCACTCTCTGGTCTCACTGCAGTGCATCCCCAGTGGTGCCAGTGCAGTCTCTGGACTCACTGCACTGCATCCCCAGTGGTGCCAGTGCACTGTCTGGACTCACTGCAGTGCATCCCCAGTGGTGTCAGTGCACTCACTGGACTGCATCCCCAGTGGTGCCAGTGCACTCACTGGACTCACTGCACTGCATCACAGGTGGTGCCAGTGCACTCTCTGGACTCACTGCAGTGAATCCCCGGTGGTGCCAGTGTACTCTCTGCAGTCACTGCACTGCATCCCCAGTGGTGCCAGTGCACTCACTGGACTGCATCCCCAGTGGTGCCAGTGCACTCTCTGGACTCACTGCACTGCATCTCCAGTGGTGCCAGTGTACTCTCTGGACTCACTGCAGTGCATCCCCAGTGGTGCCAGAGCACTCTCTGGACTCACTGCACTGCATCCCCAGTGGTGCCAGTGCACTCTCTGGACTCACTGCACTGCATCCCCAGTGGTGTCAGTGCACTCTCTGGACTCACTGAAGTGCATACCCAGTTGTGCCAGTGCACTCTCTGGACTCAATGCACTGCATCCCCAGTGGTGCCAGTGCACTCTCTGGACTCAGTGCACTGCATCCCCAGTGGTGCCAGTGCAATCTCTGGACTCACTGTAGTGCATCCCCAGTGGTGCCAGTGCACTCTCTGGAGTGACTGCAGTGCATCACCAGTGGTGCCAGTGCACTCTCTGGACTCACTGTACTGCATCATCAGTGGTGCCAGTGCACTCTCTGGACTCACTGCACTGCATCCCCAGTGGTGCCAGTGCACTCTCTGGACTCACTGCACTGCATCCCCAGTGGTGCCAGTGCACTCTCTGGAGTCACTGAAGTGCATCCCCAGTGGTGCCAGTGCACTCTCTGGACTCACTGCACTGCATGCCCAGTGGTACCAGTGCACTCTGTGGACTCACTGTACTGCATCCCCAGTGGTGACAGTGCACTCTCTGGACTCACTGCAGTGCATCCCCAGTGGTGCCAGTGCACTCTCTGGACTCACTGCAGTGCATCCCCAGTGGTGCCAGTGCACTCTCTGGAGTCACTGCACTGCATCCCCAGTGGTGCCAGTGCACTCTCTGGACTCACTGCACTGCATCCACAGTGGTGCCAGTGCACTCACTGGACTCACTGCAGTGCATTCCCTCTGGTGCCAGTGCACTCTCTGGACTCACTGCAGTGCATTCCCAGTGGTGCCATTGCACTCTCTGGACTCACTGCACTGCATCCCCAGTGGTGCGAGTGCATTCTCTGGACTCACTGCAGTGCATCACCAGTGGTGCCAGTGCACTCTCTGGACTCACTGAGGTGCATCCCCAGTGGTGCCAGTGCACTCTCTGGAGTCACTGAAGTGCATCCCCAGTGGTGCCAGTGCACTCTCTGAACTCACTGCACTCCGTCCCCACTGGTGCCAGTGCACTCTCTGGACTCACTGAACTGCATCCCCAGTGGTGCCAGTGCACTCTGTGGACTCACTGCACTGCATCCCCAGTGCTGCCAGTGCACTCTCTGGACTCACTGCACTGCATCCCTAGTGGTGCCACTGCACTCTCTGGACTCACTGCACTGCATCCCCAGTGCTGCCAGTGCACTCTCTGGACTCACTGCACTGCATCCCCAGTGCTGCCAGTGCACTCTCTGGACTCACTGAACTGCATCCCCAGTGGTGCCAGTGCACTCTATGGACTCACTGCACTGCATCCCCAGTGGTGCCAGTGCACTCACTGGACTCACTGCAGGGCATCCCCACTGGTGCCAGTGCACTCTCTGGACTCACAGCACTGCATCCCCAGTGGTGCCAGTGCACTCTCTGGACTCACTGCACTGCATCCCCAGTGGTTCCAGCGCACTCTCTGGACTCACTGCACTGCATCCCCAGTGGTGCTAGTGCACTCTGTGGACTCACTGCAGTGCATCCCCAGTGGTGCCAGTGCACTCTCTGGACTCACTGAAGTGCATTCTCAGTGGTGCCAGTGCACTCTCTGGACTCACTGCACTGCATCCCCAGTGGTGCCCGTGCACTCTCTGGACTCACTGCAGTGCATCCCCAGTGGAGCCAGTGCACTCTCTGGACTCACTGCAGTGCATCCATAGTGGTGCCATTGCACTCTCTGGACTCACTGCACTGCATCTCCAGTGGTGCCAGTGCACTCTCTGGACTCACTGCACTGCATCCCCAGTGCTGCCAGTGCACTCTCTTGAGTCACTGCACTGCATCCCCTGTGGTGCAAGAGCACTCTCTGGACTCACAGCATTGCTCACCAGTGGTACCAGTGCACTCTCTGGACTCACTGCACTGCATCCCCAGTGGTGCCAGTGCACTCTCTGGACTCACTGCACTGCATCCCCAGTGGTGCTAGTGCACTGTGTGGACTCACTGTACTGCATCCCCAGTGGTGTCAGTGCAATCTCTGGACTCACTGCAGTGCATCCCCAGTGGTGCCAGTGCACTCTCAGGACTCACTGCACTGCATCCCCAGTGGTGCCAGTGCACTCTCTGGACTCACTGCACTGCATCCCCAGTAGTGACAGTGCACTCTCTGGACTCACTGCACTGCATCCCCAGTGGTGCCAGTGCACTCACTGGATTCACTGCACTGCATCCCCAGTGGTGCCAGTGCACTCTCTGGACTCACTGCACTGCATCCCCAGTGGTGCCAGTGCACTCTGTGGACTCACTGTACTGCATCCCCAGTGGTGACAGTGCACTCTCCGGACTCACTGCAGTGCATCCCCAGTGGTGCCAGTGCACTCTCTGGACTCACTGCAGTGCATCCCCACTGGTGCCAGTGCACTCTGTGGACTCACTGTACTGCATCCCCAGTGGTGACAGTGCACTCTCCGGACTCACTGCAGTGCATCCCCAGTGGTGCCAGTGCACTCTCTGGACTCACTGCAGTGCATCCCCAGTGGTGCCACTGCACTCTCTGGACTCACTGCAGTGCATCCCCAGTGGTGCCAGTGCACTCTCTGGACTCATTGAAGTGCATTCTCAGTGGTGCCAGTGCACTCTCTGGACTCACTGCACTGCATCCCCAGTGGTGCCAGTACACTCACTGGACTCACTGCACTGCATCCCCAGTGGTGCCACTGCACTCTCTGGACTCACTAAACTGCATCACCAGTTGTTCCACTGCACTCTCTGGACTCACTGCACTGCTTCCCCAGTGGTGCCAGTGCACTCACTGGACTCACTGCAGTGCATCCCCACTGGTGCCAGTGCACTCTCTGGGCTCACTGCAGTGCATCCCCAGTGGTGCCAGTGCACTCTCTGGACTCACTGCACTGCATCCCCAGTGGTGCCAGTGCGCTCTCTGGAGTCACAGCACTGCATCCCCAGTGGTGCCAGTGCAATCTCTGGACTCAGTGCACTGCATCCCCAGTGGTGCCAGTGTACTCTCTGGACTCACTGCACTGCATCCCCGGTGGTGCCAGTGCAGTCTCTGGAGTTACTGAACTGCATCCCCACTGGTGCCAAAGCACTCTCTGGACTTCCAGCTCCGCATCCCCAGTGGTGCCAGTGCACTCTCTGGACTCACTGTACTGCATACCCACTGGTGCCAGTGCACTCTGTGGACTCACTGTACTGCATCCCCAGTGGTGCCAGTGCACTCTCTGGACTCACTGCAGTGCATCCCCAGTGGTGCCAGTGCACTGTCTGGACTCACTGCAGTGCATCCCCAGTGGTGCCAGTGCACTCTCTGGAGTCACTGCACTGCATCCCCAGTGGTGCCAGTGCACTCTCTGGACTCACTGCACTGCATCCCCAGTGGTGCCAGTGCAATCTCTGGACTCACTGCACTGCATCCCCAGTGGTGCCAGTGCACTCTCTGGACTCACTGCAGGGCATCCCCAGTGGTGCCAGTGCACTGTCTGGACTCACTGCACTGCATCCCCAGTGGTGCCAGTGCACTCTCTGGACTCACTGTACTGCACCTTCAGTGGTGCCAGTGCACTCACTGGACTGACTGCACTGCATCCCCAGTGGTGCCAGTGCACTCTCTGGACTCACTGCACTGCATCCCCAGTGGTGCCAGTGCACTCACTGGACTCACTGCACTGCATCCCCAGTGGTGCCAGTGCACTCACTGGACTCACTGGACACATCCCCAGTGGTGCCAGTGCACTCTCTGGACTCACTGCAGTGCATCCCCAGTGGTGCCAGTGCACTCTCTGGACTCACTGCACTGCATCCCCACTGGTGCCAGTGTACTCTCTGGACTCACTGCAGTGCATCCCCAGTGGTGCCAGTGCACTCTCTGGACTCACTGCACTGCATCCCCACTGGTGCCAGTGCACTCTCTGGACTCACTGAAGTGCATCCCCAGTTGTGCCAGTGCACTCTCTGGACTCAATGCACTGCATCCCCAGTGGTGCCAGTGCACTCTCTGGACTCACTGCAGTGCATCCCCAGTGGTGCCAGTGCAATCTCTGGACTCACTGTAGTGCATCCCCAGTGGTGCCAGTGCACTCTCTGGACTCACTGCAGTGCATCCCCAGTGGTGCCAGTGCACTCTCTGGACTCACTGTACTGCATCACCAGTGGTGTCACTGCACTCTCTGGACTCACTGCAGTGCATTCCCAGTGGTGCCAGTGCACTCTTTGGACTCACTGCACTGCAGCCCCATTGGTGCCAGTGCACTCTCTGGACTCACTGCACTGCATCACAGGTGGTGCCAGTGCACTCTCTGGACTCAGTGCACTGCATCCCCAGTGGTGCCAGTGCACTCTCTGGACTCACTGCACTGCATCCCAAGTGGTGCCAGTGCACTCTCTGCACTCACTTCTCTGCATTCCCAGTGGTGCCAGTGAAGTCTCTGGACTCACTGCACTGCATCCCCAGTGGTGCCAGTGCAATCTCTGGACTCACTACACTGCATCCCCAGTGGTGCCAGTGCACTCTCTGGACTCACTGCACTGCATCCCCAGTGGTGCCAGTGCACTCTCTGGACTCACTGCAGTGCATCCGCAGTGGTGCCAGTGCACTCTCTGGACTCACTGCACTGCATCCCCAGTGGTGCAAGTGCACTCTCTCGAGTCACTGCACTACATCCCCAGTGGTGCCAGTGCACTCTCTGGACTCACTGAAGTGCATCCCCAGTGGTGCCAGTGCACTCTCTGGACTCACTGCAGTGCATCCCCAGTGGTGCCAGTGAAGTCTCTGGACTCACTGCACTGCATCCCCAGTGGTGCCAGTGCAATCTCTGGACTCACTGCACTGCATCCCCAGTGGTGCCAGTGCACTCTCTGGACTCACTGCAGTGCATCCCCAGTGGTGCCAGTGCACTCTCTGAACTCACTGCACTGCATCCCCAGTGGTGCCAGTGCACTCTCTGGAGTCACAGCACTGCATCCCCAGTGGTGCCAGTGCACTCTCTGGACTCACTGAAGTGCATCCCCAGTGGTGCCAGTGCACTCTCTGGACTCACTGCACTGCATCCCCAGTGGTGCCACTGCACTCTCTGGACTCACTAAACTTCATCACCAGTGGTGTCTCTGCACTCTCTGGACTCACTGCACTGCTTCCCCAGTGGTGCCAGTGCACTCACTGGACTCACTGCAGTGCATCCCCAGTGGTGCCAGTGCACTCTCTGGACTCACTGCAGTGCATTCCCAGTGGTGCCAGTGCACTCTCTGGACTCACTGCACTGCATCCCCAGTGGTGCCTGTGCGCTCTCTGGACTCACAGCACTGCATCCCCAGTGGTGCCAGTGCAATCTCTGGACTCACTGCACTGCATCCCCAGTGGTGCCAGTGCACTCTCTGGACTCACTGAAGTGCATCCCCAGTGGTGCCAGTGCAATCTCTGGACTCAATGCACTGCATCACCAGTGGTGCCAGTGCACTCTCTGGACTCACTGCACTGCATCCCCAGTGGTGCCAGTGCAATCTCTGGACTCACTGTAGTGCATCCCCAGTGGTGCCAGTGCACTCTCTGGACTCACTGCACTGCATCCCCAGTGGTGCCAGTGCACTCTCTGGACTCACTGCACTGCATCACAGGTGGTGCCAGTGCACTCTCTGGACTCACTGCACTGCATCCCCAGTGGTGCCAGTGCACTCTCTGGACTCACTGCACTGCATCCCCAGTGGTGCCAGTGCACTCTCTGCACTCACTTCTCTGCATTCCCAGTGGTGCCAGTGAAGTCTCTGGACTCACTGCACTGCATCCCCAGTGGTGCCAGTACAATCTCTGGACTCACTGCAGTGCATCACCAGTGGTGCCAGTGCACTCTCTGGACTCACTGCACTGCATCCCCAGTGGTGCCAGTGCACTCTCTGGACTCACTGCAGTGCATCCCCAGTGGTGCCAGTGCACTCTCTGGACTCAGTGCACTGCATCCCCAGTGGTGCAAGTGCACTCTCTCGAGTCACTGCACTACATCCCCAGTGGTGCCAGTGCACTCTCTGGACTCACTGAAGTGCATCCCCAGTGGTGCCAGTGCACTCTCTGCACTCACTTCTCTGCATTCCCAGTGGTGCCAGTGAAGTCTCTGGACTCACTGCACTGCATCCCCAGTGGTGCCAGTGCAATCTCTGGACTCACTGCACTGCAGGCCCAGTGGTGCCAGTGCACTCTCTGGACTCACTGCAGTGCATCCCCAGTGGTGCCAGTGCACTCTCTGGACTCACTGCAGTGCATCCCCAGTGCTGCCAGTGCACTCTCTGGACTCACTGCACTGCAGGCCCAGTGGTGCCCGTGCACTCTCTGGACAAACTGAAGTGCATCACCAGTGGTGCCAGTGCACTCTCTGCACTCACTGCACTGCATCCCCAGTGGTGCCAGTGCAATCTCTGGACTCACTGCACTGCATCCCCAGTGGTGCCAGTGCACTCTCTGGACTCACTGCAGTGCATCCCCAGTGGTGCCAGTGCACTCTCTGGACTCACTGCACTGCATCCCCAGTGGTGCCAGTGCACTCTCTGGAGTCACAGCACTGCATCCCCAGTGGTGCCAGTGCACTCTCTGGACTCACTGAAGTGCATCCCCAGTGGTGCCAGTGCACTCTCTGGACTCACTACACTGCATCCCCAGTGGTGCCACTGCACTCTCTGGACTCACTGCACTGCTTCCCCAGTGGTGCCAGTACACTCACTGGACTCACTGCACTGCATCCCCAGTGGTGCCAGTGCACTCTCTGGACTCACTAAACTTCATCACCAGTGGTGTCTCTGCACTCTCTGGACTCACTGCACTGCTTCCCCAGTGGTGCCAGTGCACTCACTGGACTCACTGCAGTGCATCCCCAGTGGTGCCAGTGCACTCTCTGGACTCACTGCAGTGCATCCCCAGTGGTGCCAGTGCACTCTCTGGACTCAGTGCACTGCATCCCCAGTGGTGCAAGTGCACTCTCTCGAGTCACTGCACTACATCCCCAGTGGTGCCAGTGCACTCTCTGGACTCACTGAAGTGCATCCCCAGTGGTGCCAGTGCACTCTCTGCACTCACTGCACTGCAGGCCCAGTGGTGCCAGTGCACTCTCTGGACTCACTGCAGTGCATCCCCAGTGGTGCCAGTGCACTCTCTGGACTCACTGCAGTGCATCCCCAGTGCTGCCAGTGCACTCTCTGGACTCACTGCACTGCAGGCCCAGTGGTGCCCGTGCACTCTCTGGACAAACTGAAGTGCATCACCAGTGGTGCCAGTGCACTCTCTGCACTCACTGCACTGCATCCCCAGTGGTGCCAGTGCAATCTCTGGACTCACTGCACTGCATACCCAGTGGTGCCAGTGCACTCTCTGGACTCACTGCAGTGCATCCCCAGTGGTGCCAGTGCACTCTCTGGACTCACTGCACTGCATCCCCAGTGGTGCCAGTGCACTCTCTGGAGTCACAGCACTGCATCCCCAGTGGTGCCAGTGCACTCTCTGGACTCACTGAAGTGCATCCCCAGTGGTGCCAGTGCACTCTCTGGACTCACTGCACTGCATCCCCAGTGGTGCCACTGCACTCTCTGGACTCACTGCACTGCTTCCCCAGTGGTGCCAGTACACTCACTGGACTCACTGCACTGCATCCCCAGTGGTGCCAGTGCACTCTATGGACTCACTAAACTTCATCACCAGTGGTGTCTCTGCACTCTCTGGACTCACTGCACTGCTTCCCCAGTGGTGCCAGTGCACTCACTGGACTCACTGCAGTGCATCCCCAGTGGTGCCAGTGCACTCTCTGGACTCACTGCAGTGCATTCCCAGTGGTGCCAGTGCACTCTCTGGACTCACTGCAGTGCATCCCCAGTGGTGCCTGTGCGCTCTCTGGACTCACAGCACTGCATCCCCAGTGGTGCCAGTGCAATCTCTGGACTCACTGCACTGCATCCCCAGTGGTGCCAGTGCACTCTCTGGACTCACTGCACTGCATCCCCAGTGGTGCCAGTGCAATCTCTGGACTCAATGCACTGCATCCCCAGTGGTGCCAGTGCACTCTCTGGACTCACTGCACTGCATCCCCAGTGGTGCCAGTGCAATCTCTGGACTCACTGTAGTGCATCCCCAGTGGTGCCAGTGCACTCTCTGGACTCACTGCACTGCATCCCCAGTGGTGCCAGTGCACTCTCTGGACTCACTGCACTGCATCACAGGTGGTGCCAGTGCACTCTCTGGACTCACTGCACTGCATCACCAGTGGTGCCAGTGCACTCTCTGGACTCACTGCACTGCATCCCCAGTGGTGCCAGTGCACTCTCTGCACTCACTTCTCTGCATTCCCAGTGGTGCCAGTGAAGTCTCTGGACTGACTGCACTGCATCCCCAGTGGTGCCAGTACAATCTCTGGACTCACTGCAGTGCATCACCAGTGGTGCCAGTGCACTCTCTGGACTCACTGCACTGCATCCCCAGTGGTGCCAGTGCACTCTCTGGACTCACTGCAGTGCATCCCCAGTGGTGCCAGTGCACTCTCTGGACTCACTGCACTGCATCACCAGTGGTGCAAGTGCACTCTCTCGAGTCACTGCACTACATCCCCAGTGGTGCCAGTGCACTCTCTGGACAAACTGAAGTGCATCACCAGTGGTGCCAGTGCACTCTCTGCACTCACTGCACTGCATGTCCAGTGGTGCCAGTGCGCTCTCTGGAGTCACAGCACTGCATCCCCAGTGGTGCCAGTGCAATCTCTGGACTCACTGCACTGCATCCCCAGTGGTGCCAGTGCACTCTCTGGACTCACTGAAGTGCATCCCCATTGGTGCCATTGCACTCTCTGCACTCACTGCACTGCATCCCCAGTGGTGCCAGTGCACTCACTGGACTGACTACACTGCATCCCCAGTGGTGCCAGTGCGCTCTCCGGAGTCACAGCACTGCATCCCCAGTGGTGCCAGTGCACTCACTGGACACACTGTACTGCATCACAGGTGGTGCCAGTGCACTCTCTGCACTCACTGCACAGCATCCCCAGTGGTGCCAGTGCATTCACTGGACTCACTGGACTGCATCACCAGTGGTGCCAGTGCACTCTCTGGACTCACTGCAGTGCATCCCCAGTGGTGCCAGTGCACTCTCTGGACTCACTGCAGTGCATCCCCAGTGGTGCCAGTGCAGTCTCTGGACTCACTGCACTGCATCACCAGTGGTGCCAGAGCACTCTCTGGACTCACTGCACTGCATCCCCAGTGGTGCCAGTACACTCTCTGGACTCACTGCACCGCATCCCCAGTGGTGTCAGTGCACTCTCTGGACTCAGTGCACTGCATCCCCAGTGGTGCCAGTGCACTCTCTGGACTCACTGCAGTGCATCCCCAGTGGTGCCAGTGCACTCTCTGGACTCACTGCACTGCATCCCCAGTGGTGCCAGTGCAATCTCTGGACTCACTGTAGTGCATCCCCAGTGGTGCCAGTGCACTCTCTGGACTCACTGCAGTGCATCCCCAGTGGTACCAGTGCACTCTCTGGACTCACTGCAGTGCATCCCCAGTGGCGCCAGTGCACTCTCTGGACTCACTGCACTGCATCCCCAGTGGTGCCAGTGCACTCTCTGGACTCACTGAAGTGCATACCCAGTTGTGCCAGTGCACTCTCTGGACTCAATGCACTGCATCCCCAGTGGTGCCAGTGCACTCTCTGGACTCACTGCACTGCATCCCCACTGCTGCCAGTGCACTCTCTGGACTCACTGCACTGCATCCCCAGTGGTGCCAGTGCACTCTCTGGACTCACTGCACTGCATCCCCAGTGGTGCCAGTGCACTCTCTCGAGTCACTGCACTACATCCCCAGTAGTGCCAGTGCACTTCACTGGACTCACTGTACTGCATCATCGGTGCTGCCAGTGCACTCTCTGGACTCACTGCACTGCATCCCCAGTGGTGCCAGTGTACTCTCTGGACTCACTGCACTGCAGGCCCAGTGGTACCAGTGCACTCACTGGACTCACTGTACTGCATCCCCAGTGGTGCCAGTGCACTCTCTGGACTCACTGCACAGCATCCCCAGTGGTTCCAGTGCATTCACTGGACTCACTGTACTGCATCTCCAGTGGTGCCAGTGCACTCTCTGGACTCACTGAAGTGCATTCTCAGTGGTGCCAGTGCACTCTCTGGGCTCACTGAAGTGCATTCTCAGTGGTGCCAGTGCACTCTCTGGGCTCACTGAAGTGCATCCCCAGTGGTGCCAGTACACTCACTGGACTCACTGCACTGCATCCCCACTGGTGCCAGTGCACTCTCTGGACTCACTGTAGTGCATCCCCAGTGGTGCCAGTGCACTCTCTGGACTCACTGCAGTGCATCCCCAGTGGTGCCAGTGCACTCTCTGGACTCACTGCACTGCATCCCCAGTGGTGCCAGTGAAGTCTTTGGACTCACTGAACTGCATCCCCAGTGGTGCCAGTGCACTCTGTGGAGTCACTGAAGTGCATCCCCAGTGGTGCCAGTGCACTCTCTGGACTCACTTCAGGTCATCCCCAGTGGTGCCAGTGCACTCTCTGGACTCACTGTACTGCATCCCCACTGGTGCCAGTGCACTATGTGGACTCACTGTACTGCATCCCCAGTGGTGACAGTGCACTCTCTGGACTCACTGCAGTGCATCCCCAGTGGTGCCAGTGCACTCTCTGGACTCACTGCAGTGCATCCCCAGTGGTGCCAGTGCACTCTCTGGTCTCACTGCAGTGCATCCCCAGTGGTGCCAGTGCAGTCTCTGGACTCACTGCACTGCATCCCCAGTGGTGCCAGTGCACTCTCTGGACTCACTGCAGTGCATCCCCAGTGGTGTCAGTGCACTCTCTGGACTCACTGTACTGCACCCCCAGTGGTGCCAGTGCACTCACTGGACTGACTGCACTGCATCCCCAGTGGTGCCAGTGCGCTCTCTGGAGTCACAGCACTGCATCCCCAGTGGTGCCAGTGCACTCACTGGACTCACTGCACTGCATCCCCAGTGGTGCCACTGCACTCTCTGGACTCACTGCAGTGAATCCCCGGTGGTGCCAGTGTACTCTCTGCAGTCACTGCACTGCATCCCCAGTGGTGCCAGTGCACTCACTGGACTGCATCCCCAGTGGTGCCAGTGCACTCTCTGGACTCACTGCACTGCATCCCCAGTGGTGCCAGTGTACTCTCTGGACTCACTGCAGTGCATCCCCAGTGGTGCCAGAGCACTCTCTGGACTCACTGCACTGCATCCCCAGTGGTGCCAGTGCACTCTCTGGACTCACTGCACTGCATCCCCAGTGGTGTCAGTGCACTCTCTGGACTCACTGAAGTGCATACCCAGTTGTGCCAGTGCACTCTCTGGACTCAATGCACTGCATCCCCAGTGGTGCCAGTGTAATCTCTGGACTCAGTGCACTGCATCCCCAGTGGTGCCAGTGCAATCTCTGGACTCACTGTAGTGCATCCCCAGTGGTGCCAGTGCACTCTCTGGAGTGACTGCAGTGCATCCCCAGTGGTGCCAGTGCACTCTCTGGACTCACTGTACTGCATCACCAGTGGTGCCAGTGCACTCTCTGGACTCACTGCACTGCATCCCCAGTGGTGCCAGTGCACTCTCTGGAGTCACTGAAGTGCATCCCCAGTGGTGCCAGTGCACTCCCTGGACTCACTGCACTGCATGCCCAGTGGTACCAGTGCACTCTGAGGACTCACTGTACTGCATCCCCAGTGGTGACAGTGCACTCTCTGGACTCACTGCAGTGCATCCCCAGTGGTGCCAGTGCACTCTCTGGACTCACTGCAGTGCATCCCCAGTGGTGCCAGTGCACTCTCTGGACTCACTGCACTGCATACCCAGTGGTGCCAGTGCACTCTCTGGACTCACTGCAGTGCATCCACAGTGGTGCCAGTGCACTCACTGGACTCACTGCAGTGCATCCCCAGTGGTGCCAGTGCACTCTCTGGACTCACTGCACTGCATCCCCAGTGGTGCGAGTGCATTCTCTGGACTCACTGCAGTGCATCACCAGTGGTGCCAGTGCACTCTCTGGACTCACTGAGGTGCATCCCCAGTGGTGCCAGTGCACTCTCTGGAGTCACTGAAGTGCATCCCCAGTGGTGCCAGTGCACTCTCTGAACTCACTGCACTGCATCTCCAGTGGTGCCAGTGCACTCTCTGGACTCACTGAACTGCATCCCCAGTGGTGCCAGTGCACTCTCTGGACTCACTGCACTGCATCCCCAGTGCTGCCAGTGCACTCTCTGGACTCACTGCACTGCATCCCTAGTGGTGCCACTGCACTCTCTGGACTCAATGCACTGCTTCCCCAGTGGTGCCAGTGCACTCTCTGGACTCACTGCACTGCATCCCCAGTGGTGCCAGTGCACTCACTGGACTCACTGCAGGGCATCCCCACTGGTGCCAGTGCACTCTCTGGACTCACTGCACTGCATCCCCAGTGGTTCCAGCGCACTCTCTGGACTCACTGCACTGCAACCCCAGTGGTGCTAGTGCACTCTGTGAACTCACTGCAGAGCATCCCCAGTGGTGCCAGTGCACTCTCTGGACTCACTGAAGTGCATTCTCAGTGGTGAGAGTGCACTCTCTGGACTCACTGAAGTGCATCCCCATTGGTGCCAGTGCACTCTCTGGACTCACTGCAGTGCATCCCCAGTGGTGCCACTGCACTCTCTGGACTCACTGCAGTGCATCCATAGTGGTGCCATTGCACTCTCTGGACTCACTGCACTGCATCTCCAGTGGTGCCAGTGCACTCTCTGGACTCACTGCACTGCATCCCCAGTGCTGCCAGTGCACTCTCTTGAGTCACTGCACTGCATCCCCTGTGGTGCAAGAGCACTCTCTGGACTCACAGCAGTGCTCACCAGTGGTGCCAGTGCACTCTCTGGACTCACTGCACTGCATCCCCAGTGGTGCCAGTGCACTCTCTGGACTCACTGCACTGCATCCCCAGTGGTGCTAGTGCACTGTGTGGACTCACTGTACTGCATCCCCAGTGGTGTCAGTGCAATCTCTGGACTCACTGCAGTGCATCCCCAGTGGTGCCAGTGCACTCTCAGGACTCACTGCACTGCATCCCCAGTGGTGCCAGTGCACTCTCTGGACTCACTGCACTGCATCCCCAGTAGTCACAGTGCACTCTCTGGACTCACTGCACTGCATCCCCAGTGGTGCCAGTGCACTCACTGGATTCACTGCACTGCATCACCAGTGGTGCCAGTGCACTCTCTGGACTCACTGCACTGCATCGCCAGTGGTGCCAGTGCACTCTGTGGACTCACTGTACTGCATATCCAGTGGTGACAGTGCACTCTCTGGACTCACTGCAGTGCATCCACGGTGGTGCCAGTGTACTCTCTGGACTCACTGCAGTGCACCCCACTGGTGCCAGTGCACTCTCTGGACTCACTGCACTGCATCCCCAGTGGTGCCAGTGCAGTCTCTGGAGTAACTGCAGTGCATCCCCACTGGTGCCAAAGCACTCTCTGGACTCACTGCAGTGCATCCCCAGTGGTGCCACTGCACTCTCTGGACTCACTGCAGTGCATCCCCAGTGGTGCCAGTGCACTCTCTAGACTCATTGAAGTGCATTCTCAGTGGTGCCAGTGCACTCTCTGGACTCACTGCACTGCATCCCCAGTGGTGCCAGTACACTCACTGGACTCACTGCACTGCATCCCCAGTGGTGCCAGTGCACTCTCTGGACTCACTAAACTGCATCACCAGTGGTGCCACTGCACTCTCTGGACTCACTGCACTGCTTCCCCAGTGGTGCCAGTGCACTCACTGGACTCACTGCAGTGCATCCCCACTGGTGCCAGTGCACTCTCTGGGCTCACTGCAGTGCATCCCCAGTGGTGCCACTGCACTCTCTGGACTCACTGCAGTGCATCCCCAGTGATTCCAGTGCACTCTCTGGACTCATTGAAGTGCATTCTCAGTGGTGCCAGTGCACTCTCTGGACTCACTGCACTGCATCCCCAGTGGTGCCAGTGCACTCTCAGGACTCACTGCACTGCATCCCCAGTGGTGCCAGTGCACTCTCTGGACTCACTGCACTGCATCCCCAGTAGTGACAGTGCACTCTCTGGACTCACTGCACTGCATCCCCAGTGGTGCCAGTGCACTCACTGGATTCACTGCACTGCATCCCCAGTGGTTCCAGTGCACTCTCTGGACTCACTGCACTGCATCCCCAGTGGTGCCAGTGCACTCTGTGGACTCACTGTACTGCATCCCCAGTGGTGACAGTGCACTCTCTGGACTCACTGCAGTGCATCCCCAGTGGTGCCAGTGTACTCTCTGGACTCACTGCACTGCATCCCCAGTGGTGTCAGTGCAATCTCTGGACTCACTGCAGTGCATCCCCAGTGGTGCCAGTGCACTCTCAGGACTCACTGCACTGCATCCCCAGTGGTGCCAGTGCACTCTCTGGACTCACTGCACTGCATCCCCAGTAGTGACAGTGCACTCTCTGGACTCACTGCACTGCATCCCCAGTGGTGCCAGTGCACTCACTGGATTCACTGCACTGCATCACCAGTGGTGCCAGTGCACTCTCTGGACTCACTGCACTGCATCCCCAGTGGTGCCAGTGCACTCTGTGGACTCACTGTACTGCATCCCCAGTGGTGACAGTGCACTCTCTGGACTCACTGCAGTGCATCCCCAGTGGTGCCAGTGTACTCTCTGGACTCACTGCAGTGCATCCCCACTGGTGCCAGTGCACTCTCTGGACTCACTGCACTGCATCCCCAGGGGTGCCAGTGCAGTCTCTGGAGTAACTGCAGTGCATCCCCACTGGTGCCAAAGCACTCTCTGGACTCACTGCAGTGCATCCCCAGTGGTGCCACTGCACTCTCTGGACTCACTGCACTGCATCCCCAGTGGTGCCAGTGCACTCTCTGGACTCATTGAAGTGCATACTCAGTGGTGCCAGTGCACTCTCTGGACTCACTGCACTGCATCCCCAGTGGTGCCAGTACACTCACTGGACTCAGTGCACTGCATCCCCAGTGGTGCCAGTGCACTCTCTGAACTCACTAAACTGCATCACCAGTGGTGCCACTGCACTCTCTGGACTCACTGCACTGCTTCCCCAGTGGTGCCAGTACACTCACTGGACTCACTGCAGTGCATCCCCACTGGTGCCAGTGCACTCTCTGGACTCACTAAACTGCATCACCAGTGGTGCCACTGCACTCTCTGGACTCACTGCAGTGCATCCCCACTGGTTCCAGTGCACTCTCTGGACTCATTGAAGTGCATTCTCAGTGGTGCCAGTACACTCTCTGGGCTCACTGCAGTGCATCCCCAGTGGTGCCACTGCACTCTCTGGACTCACTGCAGTGCATCCCCACTGGTTCCAGTGCACTCTCTGGACTCATTGAAGTGCATTCTCAGTGGTGCCAGTGCACTCTCTGGACTCACTGCAGTGCATCCCCAGTGGTGCCAGTGCACTCTCAGGACTCACTGCACTGCATCCCCAGTGGTGCCAGTGCACTCTCTGGACTCACTGCACTGCATCCCCAGTAGTGACTGTGCACTCTCTGGACTCACTGCACTGCATCCCCAGTGGTGCCAGTGCACTCACTGGATTCACTGAACTGCATCCCCAGTGGTGCCAGTGCACTCTCTGGACTCACTGCACTGCATCCCCAGTGCTGCCAGTGCACTCTCTGGACTCACTGCACTGCATCCCTAGTGGTGCCACTGCACTCTCTGGACTCACTGCACTGCTTCCCCAGTGGTGCCAGTGCACTCTCTGGACTCACTGCACTGCATCCCCAGTGGTGCCAGTGCACTCACTGGACTCACTGCAGGGCATCCCCACTGGTGCCAGTGCACTCTCTGGACTCACTGCACTGCATCCCCAGTGGTTCCAGCGCACTCTCTGGACTCACTGCACTGCAACCCCAGTGGTGCTAGTGCACTCTGTGGACTCACTGCAGAGCATCCCCAGTGGTGCCAGTGCACTCTCTGGACTCACTGAAGTGCATTCTCAGTGGTGAGAGTGCACTCTCTGGACTCACTGAAGTGCATCCCCATTGGTGCCAGTGCACTCTCTGGACTCACTGCAGTGCATCCCCAGTGGAGCCAGTGCACTCTCTGGACTCACTGCAGTGCATCCATAGTGGTGCCATTGCACTCTCTGGACTCACTGCACTGCATCTCCAGTGGTGCCAGTGCACTCTCTGGACTCACTGCACTGCATCCCCAGTGCTGCCAGTGCACTCTCTTGAGTCACTGCACTGCATCCCCTGTGGTGCAAGAGCACTCTCTGGACTCACAGCAGTGCTCACCAGTGGTGCCAGTGCACTCTCTGGACTCACTGCACTGCATCCCCAGTGGTGCCAGTGCACTCTCTGGACTCACTGCACTGCATCCCCAGTGGTGCTAGTGCACTGTGTGGACTCACTGTACTGCATCCCCAGTGGTGTCAGTGCAATCTCTGGACTCACTGCAGTGCATCCCCAGTGGTGCCAGTGCACTCTCAGGACTCACTGCACTGCATCCCCAGTGGTGCCAGTGCACTCTCTGGACTCACTGCACTGCATCCCCAGTAGTCACAGTGCACTCTCTGGACTCACTGCACTGCATCCCCAGTGGTGCCAGTGCACTCACTGGATTCACTGCACTGCATCACCAGTGGTGCCAGTGCACTCTCTGGACTCACTGCACTGCATCCCCAGTGGTGCCAGTGCACTCTGTGGACTCACTGTACTGCATCCCCAGTGGTGACAGTGCACTCTCTGGACTCACTGCAGTGCATCCCCAGTGGTGCCAGTGTACTCTCTGGACTCACTGCACTGCATCCCCAGTGGTGTCAGTGCAATCTCTGGACTCACTGCAGTGCATCCCCAGTGGTGCCAGTGCACTCTCAGGACTCACTGCACTGCATCCCCAGTGGTGCCAGTGCACTCTCTGGACTCACTGCACTGCATCCCCAGTAGTGACAGTGCACTCTCTGGACTCACTGCACTGCATCCCCAGTGGTGCCAGTGCACTCACTGGATTCACTGCACTGCATCACCAGTGGTGCCAGTGCACTCTCTGGACTCACTGCACTGCATCCCCAGTGGTGCCAGTGCACTCTGTGGACTCACTGTACTGCATCCCCAGTGGTGACAGTGCACTCTCTGGACTCACTGCAGTGCATCCCCAGTGGTGCCAGTGTACTCTCTGGACTCACTGCAGTGCATCCCCACTGGTGCCAGTGCACTCTCTGGACTCACTGCACTGCATCCCCAGGGGTGCCAGTGCAGTCTCTGGAGTAACTGCAGTGCATCCCCACTGGTGCCAAAGCACTCTCTGGACTCACTGCAGTGCATCCCCAGTGGTGCCACTGCACTCTCTGGACTCACTGCAGTGCATCCCCAGTGGTGCCAGTGCACTCTCTGGACTCATTGAAGTGCATACTCAGTGGTGCCAGTGCACTCTCTGGACTCACTGCACTGCATCCCCAGTGGTGCCAGTACACTCACTGGACTCAGTGCACTGCATCCCCAGTGGTGCCAGTGCACTCTCTGGACTCACTAAACTGCATCACCAGTGGTGCCACTGCACTCTCTGGACTCACTGCACTGCTTCCCCAGTGGTGCCAGTACACTCACTGGACTCACTGCAGTGCATCCCCACTGGTGCCAGTGCACTCTCTGGACTCACTAAACTGCATCACCAGTGGTGCCACTGCACTCTCTGGACTCACTGCAGTGCATCCCCACTGGTTCCAGTGCACTCTCTGGACTCATTGAAGTGCATTCTCAGTGGTGCCAGTACACTCTCTGGGCTCACTGCAGTGCATCCCCAGTGGTGCCACTGCACTCTCTGGACTCACTGCAGTGCATCCCCAGTGATTCCAGTGCACTCTCTGGACTCATTGAAGTGCATTCTCAGTGGTGCCAGTGCACTCTCTGGACTCACTGCAGTGCATCCCCAGTGGTGCCAGTGCACTCTCAGGACTCACTGCACTGCATCCCCAGTGGTGCCAGTGCACTCTCTGGACTCACTGCACTGCATCCCCAGTAGTGACAGTGCACTCTCTGGACTCACTGCACTGCATCCCCAGTGGTGCCAGTGCACTCACTGGATTCACTGCACTGCATCCCCAGTGGTGCCAGTGCACTCTCTGGACTCACTGCACTGCATCCCCAGTGGTGCCAGTGCACTCTGTGGACTCACTGTACTGCATCCCCAGTGGTGACAGTGCACTCTCTGGACTCACTGCAGTGCATCCCCAGTGGTGCCAGTGTACTCTCTGGACTCACTGCACTGCATCCCCAGTGGTGTCAGTGCAATCTCTGGACTCACTGCAGTGCATCCCCAGTGGTGCCAGTGCACTCTCAGGACTCACTGCACTGCATCCCCAGTGGTGCCAGTGCACTCTCTGGACTCACTGCACTGCATCCCCAGTAGTGACAGTGCACTCTCTGGACTCACTGCACTGCATCCCCAGTGGTGCCAGTGCACTCACTGGATTCACTGCACTGCATCACCAGTGGTGCCAGTGCACTCTCTGGACTCACTGCACTGCATCCCCAGTGGTGCCAGTGCACTCTCTGGACTCACTGTACTGCATCCCCAGTGGTGACAGTGCACTCTCTGGACTCACTGCAGTGCATCCCCAGTGGTGCCAGTGTACTCTCTGGACTCACTGCAGTGCATCCCCACTGGTGCCAGTGCACTCTCTGGACTCACTGCACTGCATCCCCAGGGGTGCCAGTGCAGTCTCTGGAGTAACTGCAGTGCATCCCCACTGGTGCCAAAGCACTCTCTGGACTCACTGCAGTGCATCCCCAGTGGTGCCACTGCACTCTCTGGACTCACTGCACTGCATCCCCAGTGGTGCCAGTGCACTCTCTGGACTCATTGAAGTGCATACTCAGTGGTGCCAGTGCACTCTCTGGACTCACTGCACTGCATCCCCAGTGGTGCCAGTACACTCACTGGACTCAGTGCACTGCATCCCCAGTGGTGCCAGTGCACTCTCTGGACTCACTAAACTGCATCACCAGTGGTGCCACTGCACTCTCTGGACTCACTGCACTGCTTCCCCAGTGGTGCCAGTACACTCACTGGACTCACTGCAGTGCATCCCCACTGGTGCCAGTGCACTCTCTGGGCTCACTGCAGTGCATCCCCAGTGGTGCCACTGCACTCTCTGGACTCACTGCAGTGCATCCCCACTGGTTCCAGTGCACTCTCTGGACTCATTGAAGTGCATTCTCAGTGGTGCCAGTGCACTCTCTGGACTCACTGCAGTGCATCCCCAGTGGTGCCAGTGCACTCTCAGGACTCACTGCACTGCATCCCCAGTGGTGCCAGTGCACTCTCTGGACTCACTGCACTGCATCCCCAGTAGTGACTGTGCACTCTCTGGACTCACTGCACTGCATCCCCAGTGGTGCCAGTGCACTCACTGGACTCACTGAACTGCATCCCCAGTGGTGCCAGTGCACTCTCTGGACTCACTGCACTGCATCCCCAGTGCTGCCAGTGCACTCTCTGGACTCACTGCACTGCATCCCTAGTGGTGCCACTGCACTCTCTGGACTCACTGCACTGCTTCCCCAGTGGTGCCAGTGCACTCTCTGGACTCACTGCACTGCAACCCCAGTGGTGCCAGTGCACTCACTGGACTCACTGCAGGGCATCCCCACTGGTGCCAGTGCACTCTCTGGACTCACTGCACTGCATCCCCAGTGGTTCCAGCGCACTCTCTGGACTCACTGCACTGCAACCCCAGTGGTGCTAGTGCACTCTGTGGACTCACTGCAGAGCATCCCCAGTGGTGCCAGTGCACTCTCTGGACTCACTGAAGTGCATTCTCAGTGGTGAGAGTGCACTCTCTGGACTCACTGAAGTGCATCCCCATTGGTGCCAGTGCACTCTCTGGACTCACTGCAGTGCATCCCCAGTGGAGCCAGTGCACTCTCTGGACTCACTGCAGTGCATCCATAGTGGTGCCATTGCACTCTCTGGACTCACTGCACTGCATCTCCAGTGGTGCCAGTGCACTCTCTGGACTCACTGCACTGCATCCCCAGTGCTGCCAGTGCACTCTCTTGAGTCACTGCACTGCATCCCCTGTGGTGCAAGAGCACTCTCTGGACTCACAGCAGTGCTCACCAGTGGTGCCAGTGCACTCTCTGGACTCACTGCACTGCATCCCCAGTGGTGCCAGTGCACTCTCTGGACTCACTGCACTGCATCCCCAGTGGTGCTAGTGCACTGTGTGGACTCACTGTACTGCATCCCCAGTGGTGTCAGTGCAATCTCTGGACTCACTGCAGTGCATCCCCAGTGGTGCCAGTGCACTCTCAGGACTCACTGCACTGCATCCCCAGTGGTGCCAGTGCACTCTCTGGACTCACTGCACTGCATCCCCAGTAGTCACAGTGCACTCTCTGGACTCACTGCACTGCATCCCCAGTGGTGCCAGTGCACTCACTGGATTCACTGCACTGCATCACCAGTGGTGCCAGTGCACTCTCTGGACTCACTGCACTGCATCGCCAGTGGTGCCAGTGCACTCTGTGGACTCACTGTACTGCATATCCAGTGGTGACAGTGCACTCTCTGGACCCACTGCAGTGCATCCCCAGTGGTGCCAGTGTACTCTCTGGACTCACTGCAGTGCACCCCACTGGTGCCAGTGCACTCTCTGGACTCACTGCACTGCATCCCCAGTGGTGCCAGTGCAGTCTCTGGAGTAACTGCAGTGCATCCCCACTGGTGCCAAAGCACTCTCTGGACTCACTGCAGTGCATCCCCAGTGGTGCCACTGCACTCTCTGGACTCACTGCAGTGCATCCCCAGTGGTGCCAGTGCACTCTCTGGACTCACTGCACTGCATCCCCAGTGGTGCCAGTACACTCACTGGACTCACTGCACTGCATCCCCAGTGGTGCCAGTGCACTCTCTGGACTCACTAAACTGCATCACCAGTGGTGCCACTGCACTCTCTGGACTCACTGCACTGCTTCCCCAGTGGTGCCAGTGCACTCACTGGACTCACTGCAGTGCATCCCCACTGGTGCCAGTGCACTCTCTGGGCTCACTGCAGTGCATCCCCAGTGGTGCCACTGCACTCTCTGGACTCACTGCAGTGCATCCCCAGTGGTTCCAGTGCACTCTCTGGACTCATTGAAGTGCATTCTCAGTGGTGCCAGTGCACTCTCTGGACTCACTGCAGTGCATCCCCAGTGGTGCCAGTGCACTCTCAGGACTCACTGCACTGCATCCCCAGTGGTGCCAGTGCACTCTCTGGACTCACTGCACTGCATCCCCAGTAGTGACAGTGCACTCTCTGGACTCACTGCACTGCATCCCCAGTGGTGCCAGTGCACTCACTGGATTCACTGCACTGCATCCCCAGTGGTGCCAGTGCACTCTCTGGACTCACTGCACTGCATCCCCAGTGGTGCCAGTGCACTCTGTGGACTCACTGTACTGCATCCCCAGTGGTGACAGTGCACTCTCTGGACTCACTGCAGTGCATCCCCAGTGGTGCCAGTGTACTCTCTGGACTCACTGCACTGCATCCCCAGTGGTGTCAGTGCAATCTCTGGACTCACTGCAGTGCATCCCCAGTGGTGCCAGTGCACTCTCAGGACTCACTGCACTGCATCCCCAGTGGTGCCAGTGCACTCTCTGGACTCACTGCACTGCATCCCCAGTAGTGACAGTGCACTCTCTGGACTCACTGCACTGCATCCCCAGTGGTGCCAGTGCACTCACTGGATTCACTGCACTGCATCACCAGTGGTGCCAGTGCACTCTCTGGACTCACTGCACTGCATCCCCAGTGGTGCCAGTGCACTCTGTGGACTCACTGTACTGCATCCCCAGTGGTGACAGTGCACTCTCTGGACTCACTGCAGTGCATCCCCAGTGGTGCCAGTGTACTCTCTGGACTCACTGCAGTGCATCCCCACTGGTGCCAGTGCACTCTCTGGACTCACTGCACTGCATCCCCAGGGGTGCCAGTGCAGTCTCTGGAGTAACTGCAGTGCATCCCCACTGGTGCCAAAGCACTCTCTGGACTCACTGCAGTGCATTCCCAGTGGTGCCACTGCACTCTCTGGACTCACTGCAGTGCATCCCCAGTGGTGCCAGTGCACTCTCTGGACTCATTGAAGTGCATACTCAGTGGTGCCAGTGCACTCTCTGGACTCACTGCACTGCATCCCCAGTGGTGCCAGTACACTCACTGGACTCACTGCACTGCATCCCCAGTGGTGCCAGTGCACTCTCTGGACTCACTAAAATGCATCACCAGTGGTGCCACTGCACTCTCTGGACTCACTGCACTGCTTCCCCAGTGGTGCCAGTGCACTCACTGGACTCACTGCAGTGCATCCCCACTGGTGCCAGTGCACTCTCTGGGCTCACTGCAGTGCATCCCCAGTGGTGCCACTGCACTCTCTGGACTCACTGCAGTGCATCCCCACTGGTTCCAGTGCACTCTCTGGACTCATTGAAGTGCATTCTCAGTGGTGCCAGTGCACTCTCTGGACTCACTGCAGTGCATCCCCAGTGGTGCCAGTGCACTCTCAGGACTCACTGCACTGCATCCCCAGTGGTGCCAGTGCACTCTCTGGACTCACTGCACTGCATCCCCAGTAGTGACAGTGCACTCTCTGGACTCACTGCACTGCATCCCCAGTGGTGCCAGTGCACTCACTGGATTCACTGCACTGCATCCCCAGTGGTGCCAGTGCACTCTCTGGACTCACTGCACTGCATCCCCAGTGGTGCCAGTGCACTCTGTGGACTCACTGTACTGCATCCCCAGTGGTGACAGTGCACTCTCTGGACTCACTGCAGTGCATCCCCAGTGGTGCCAGTGCACTCTCTGGACTCACTGCAGTGCATCCCCACTGGTGCCAGTGCACTCTCTGGACTCACTGCACTGCATCCCCAGTGGTGCCAGTGCAGTCTCTGGAGTAACTGCAGTGCATCCCCACTGGTGCCAAAGCACTCTCTGGACTCACTGCAGTGCATCCCCAGTGGTGCCACTGCACTCTCTGGACTCACTGCAGTGCATCCCCAGTGGTGCCAGTGCACTCTCTGGACTCATTGAAATGCATTCTCAGTGGTGCCAGTGCACTCTCTGGACTCACTGCACTGCATCCCCAGTGGTGCCAGTACACTCACTGGACACACTGCACTGCATCTCCAGTGGTGCCAGTGCACTCTCTGGACTCACTAAACTGCATCACCAGTGGTGCCACTGCACTCTCTGGACTCACTGCACTGCTTCCCCAGTGGTGCCAGTGCACTCACTGGACTCACTGCAGTGCATCCCCAGTGGTGCCAGTGCACTCTCTGGGCTCACTGCAGTGCATCCCCAGTGGTGCCAGTGCGCTCTCTGGAGTCACAGCACTGCATCCACAGTGGTGCCAGTGCAATCTCTCTACTCAGTGCACTGCATCCCCAGTGGTGCCAGTGCACTCTCTGGACTCACTGCACTGCATCCCCGGTGGTGCCAGTGCAGTCTCTGGAGTAACTGCACTGCATCCCCACTGGTGCCAAAGCACTCTCTGGACTTCCAGCACCGCATCCCCAGTGGTGCCAGTGCACTCTCTGGACTCACTGAACTGCATGCCCAGTGGTGCCAGTGCACTCTCTGGACTCACTGTACTGCATACCCACTGGTGCCAGTGCACTCTGTGGACTCACTGCACTGCATCCCCAGTGGTGCCAGTGCACTCTCTGGACTCACTGCAGTGCATCCCCAGTGGTGCCAGTGCACTCTCTGGACTCACTGCAGTGCATCCCCAGTGGTGCCAGTGCACTCTCTGGACTCACTGCACTGAACCCCAGTGGTGCCAGTGCACTCTCTGGACTCACTGCACTGCATCCCCAGGGGTGCCAGTGCACTCTCTGGACTCACTGCACTGCATCCCCAGTGGTGCCAGTGCACTCTCTGGACTCACTGCAGGGCATCCCCAGTGGTGCCAGTGCACTGTCTGGACTCACTGCAGTGCATCCCCAGTGGTGCCAGTGCACTCTCTGGACTCACTGTACTGCACCCCCAGTGGTGCCAGTGCACTCACTGGACTCACTGCACTGCATCCCCAGTGGTGCCAGTGCACTCTCTGGACTCACTGCACTGCATCCCCAGTGGTGCCAGTGTACTCTCTGGACTCACTGCACTGCATCCCCAGTGGTGCCAGTGCACTCACTGGGCTCACTGGACACATCCCCAGTGGTGCCAGTGCACTCTCTGGACTCACTGCAGTGCATCCCCAGTGGTGCCAGTGCACTCTCTGGACTCACTGCACTGCATCCCCACTGGTGCCAGTGTACTCTCTGGACTCACTGCAGTGCATCCCCAGTGGTGCCAGTGCACTCTCTGGACTCACTGCACTGCATCCCCACTGGTGCCAGTGCACTCTCTGGACTCACTGAAGTGCATCCCCAGTGGTGCCAGTGCACTCTCTGGACTCACTGCACTGCATCCCCAGTGGTGCCAGTGCACTCTCTGGACTCACTGCACTGCATCTCCAGTGGTGCAAGTGCACTCTCTCGAGTCACTGCACTACATCCCCAGTGGTGCCAGTGCACTCTCTGGACTCACTGAAGTGCATCCCCAGTGGTGCCAGTGCACTCTCTGGACTCACTGCAGTGCATCCCCAGTGGTGCCAGTGAAGTCTCTGGACTCACTGCACTGCATCCCCAGTGGTGCCAGTGCAATCTCTGGACTCACTGCACTGCATCCCCAGTGGTGCCAGTGCACTCTCTGGACTCACTGCAGTGCATCCCCAGTGGTGCCAGTGCACTCTCTGGACTCACTGCAGTGCATTGCCAGTGGTGCCAGTGCACTCTCTGGAGTCACAGCACTGCATCCCCAGTGGTGCCAGTGCACTCTCTGGACTCACTGCACTGCATCCCCAGTGGTGCCAGTGCACTCTTTGGACTCACTGCACTGCTTCCCCAGTGGTGCCAGTACACTCACTGGACTCACTGCACTGCATCCCCAGTGGTGCCAGTGCACTCTCTGGACTCACTAAACTTCATCACCAGTGGTGTCTCTGCACTCTCTGGACTCACTGCACTGCTTCCCCAGTGGTGCCAGTGCACTCTCTGGACTCACTGCAGTGCATCCCCAGTGGTGCCAGTGCACTCTCTGGACTCACTGCAGTGCATCCCCAGTGGTGCCAGTGCACTCTCTGGACTCACTGCACTGCATCCCCAGTGGTGCCTGTGCGCTCTCTGGAGTCACAGCACTGCATCCCCAGTGGTGCCAGTGCAATCTCTGGACTCACTGCACTGCATCCCCAGTGGTGCCAGTGCACTCTCTGGACTCACTGAAGTGCATCCCCAGTGGTGCCAGTGCAATCTCTGGACTCAATGCACTGCATCCCCAGTGGTGCCAGTGCACTCTCTGGACTCACTGCACTGCATCCCCAGTGGTGCCAGTGCAATCTCTGGACTCACTGTAGTGCATCCCCAGTGGTGCCAGTGCACTCTCTGGACTCACTGCACTGCATCCCCAGTGGTGCCAGTGCACTCTCTGGACTCACTGCACTGCATCACAGGTGGTGCCAGTGCACTCTCTGGACTCACTGCACTGCATCCCCAGTGGTGCCAGTGCACTCTCTGGACTCACTGCACTGCATCCCCAGTGGTGCCAGTGCACTCTCTGCACTCACTTCTCTGCATTCCCAGTGGTGCCAGTGAAGTCTCTGGACTCACTGCACTGCATCCCCAGTGGTGCCAGTGCAATCTCTGGACTCACTGCAGTGCATCACCAGTGGTGCCAGTGCACTCTCTGGACTGACTGCACTGCATCCCCAGTGGTGCCAGTGCACTCTCTGGACTCACTGCAGTGCATCCCCAGTGGTGCCAGTGCACTCTCTGGACTCACTGCACTGCATCCCCAGTGGTGCAAGTGCACTCTCTCGAGTCACTGCACTACATCCCCAGTGGTGCCAGTGCACTCTCTGGACTCACTGAAGTGCATCCCCATTGGTGCCAGTGCACTCTCTGCACTCACTTCTCTGCATTCCCAGTGGTGCCAGTGAAGTCTCTGGACTCACTGCACTGCATCCCCAGTGGTGCCAGTGCAATCTCTGGACTCACTACACTGCAGCCCCAGTGGTGCCAGTGCACTCTCTGGACTCACTGCAGTGCATCCCCAGTGGTGCCAGTGCACTCTCTGGACTCACTGCACTGCATCCCCAGTGGTGTCAGTGCACTCTCTGGACTCACTGAAGTGCATCACCAGTGGTGCCAGTGCACTCTCTGCACTCACTGCACTGCATGTCCAGTGGTGCCAGTGCGCTCTCTGGAGTCACAGCACTGCATCCCCAGTGGTGCCAGTGCAATCTCTGGACTCACTGCACTGCATCCCCAGTGGTGCCAGTGCACTCTCTGGACTCACTGAAGTGCATCCCCATTGGTGCCATTGCACTCTCTGCACTCACTGCACTGCATCCCCAGTGGTGCCAGTGCACTCACTGGACTGACTACACTGCATCCCCAGTGGTGCCAGTGCGCTCTCCGGAGTCACAGCACTGCATCCCCAGTGGTGCCAGTGCACTCACTGGACACACTGTACTGCATCACAGGTGGTGCCAGTGCACTCTCTGGGCTCACTGAAGTGCAGTCTCAGTGGTGCCAGTGCACTCTCTGGGCTCACTGAAGTGCATCCCCAGTGGTGCCAGTACACTCACTGGACTCACTGCACTGCATCCCCAGTGGTGCCAGTGCACTCTCTGGACTCACTGTAGTGCATCCCCAGTGGTGCCAGTGCACTCTCTGGACTCACTGCAGTGCATCCCCAGTGGTGCCAGTGCACTCTCTGGACTCACTGCACTGCATCCCCAGTGGTGCCAGTGAAGTCTTTGGACTCACTGCACTGCATCCCCAGTGGTGCCAGTGCACTCTGTGGAGTCACTGAAGTGCATCCCCAGTGGTGCCAGTGCACTCTCTGGACTCACTGCACTGCATGTCCAGTGGTGCCAGTGCACTCTCTGGACTCACTGTACTGCATCCCCACTGGTGCCAGTGCACTATGTGGACTCACTGTACTGCATCCCCAGTGGTGACAGTGCACTCTCTGGACTAACTGCAGTGCATCCCCAGTGGTGCCAGTGCACTCACTGGACTCACTGCAGTGCATCCCCAGTGGTGCCAGTGCACTCTCTGGTCTCACTGCAGTGCATCCCCAGTGGTGCCAGTGCACTCTCTGGACTCACTGCACTGCATCCCCAGTGGTGCCAGTGCACTCTCAGGACTCACTGCAGTGCATCCCCAGTGGTGTCAGTGCACTCTCTGGACTCACTGTACTGCACCCCCAGTGGTGCCAGTGCACTCACTGGACTGACTGCACTGCATCCCCAGTGGTGCCAGTGCGCTCTCTGGAGTCACAGCACTGCATCCCCAGTGGTGCCAGTGCACTCACTGGACTCACTGCACTGCATCACAGGTGGTGCCAGTGCACTCTCTGGACTCACTGCACTGAATCCCCGGTGGTGCCAGTGTACTCTCTGCAGTCACTGCACTGCATCCCCAGTGGTGCCAGTGCACTCACTGGACTGCATCCCCAGTGGTGCCAGTGCACTCTCTGGACTCACTGCACTGCATCCCCAGTGGTGCCAGTGTACTCTCTGGACTCACTGCAGTGCATCCCCAGTGGTGCCAGAGCACTCTCTGGACTCACTGCACTGCATCCCCAGTGGTGCCAGTGCACTCTCTGGACTCACTGCACTGCATCCCAGTGGTGTCAGTGCACTCTCTGGACTCACTGAAGTGCATACCCAGTTGTGCCAGTGCACTCTCTGGACTCAATGCACTGCATCCCCAGTGGTGCCAGTGCACTCTCTGGACTCAGTGCACTGCATCCCCAGTGGTGCCAGTGCAATCTCTGGACTCACTGTAGTGCATCCCCAGTGGTGCCAGTGCACTCTCTGGAGTGACTGCAGTGCATCCCCAGTGGTGCCAGTGCACTCTCTGGACTCACTGTACTGCATCACCAGTGGTGCCAGTGCACTCTCTGGACTCACTGCACTGCATCCGCAGTGGTGCCAGTGCACTCTCTGGAGTCACTGAAGTGCATCCCCAGTGGTGCCAGTGTACTCTCTGGACTCACTGCACTGCATGCCCAGTGGTGCCAGTGCACTCTCTGGACTCACTGTACTGCATCCCCACTGGTACCAGTGCACTCTGTGGACTCACTGTACTGCATCCCCAGTGGTGACAGTGCACTCTCTGGACTCACTGCAGTGCATCCCCAGTGGTGCCAGTGCACTCTCTGGACTCACTGCAGTGCATCCCCAGTGGTGCCAGTGCACTCTCTGGACTCACTGCACTGCATCCCCAGTGGTGCCAGTGCACTCTCTGGACTCACTGCAGTGCATCCACAGTGGTGCCAGTGCACTCACTGGACTCACTGCAGTGCATTCCCTCTGGTGCCAGTGCACTCTCTGGACTCACTGCACTGCATCCCCAGTGGTGCCAGTGCACTCTCTGGACTCACTGCACTGCATCCCCAGTGGTGCGAGTGCATTCTCTGGACTCACCGGGGTGCATCACCAGTGGTGCCAGTGCACTCTCTGGACTCACTGAGGTGCATCCCCAGTGGTGCCAGTGCACTCTCTGGAGTCACTGAAGTGCATCCCCAGTGGTGCCAGTGCACTCTCTGGACTCACTGCACTGCATCCCCAGTGGTGCCAGTGCACTCTCTGGACTCACTGAACTGCATCCCCAGTGGTGCCAGTGCACTCTCTGGACTCACTGCATGCATCCCCAGTGCTGACAGTGCACTCTCTGGACTCACTGCACTGCATCCCTAGTGGTGCCACTGCACTCTCTGGACTCACTGCACTGCTTCCCCAGTGGTGCCAGTGCACTCTCTGGACTCACTGCACTGCATCCCCAGTGGTGCCAGTGCACTCACTGGACTCACTGCAGTGCATCCCCACTGGTGCCAGTGCACTCTCTGGACTCACTGCACTGCATCCCCAGTGGTGCTAGTGCACTCTGTGGACTCACTGCAGTGCATCCCCAGTGGTGCCAGTGCACTCTCTGGACTCACTGAAGTGCATTCTCAGTGGTGCCAGTGCACTCTCTGGACTCACTTCAGTGCATCCCCAGTGGTGCCAGTGCACTCTCTGGACTCACTGCACTGCATCCCCAGTGGAGCCAGTGCACTCTCTGGACTCACTGCAGTGCATCCGCAGTGGTGCCATTGCACTCTCTGGACTCACTGCACAGCATCTCCAGTGGTGCCAGTGCACTCTCTGGACTCACTGCACTGCATCCCCAGTGCTGCCAGTGCACTCTCTTGAGTCACTGCACTGCATCCCCTGTGGTGCAAGAGCACTCTCTGGACTCACAGCAGTGCTCACCAGTGGTGCCAGTGCACTCTCTGGACTCACTGCACTGCATCCCCAGTGGTGCCAGTGCACTCTCTGGACTCACTGCACTGCATCCCCAGTGGTGCTAGTGCACTGTGTGGACTCACTGTACTGCATCCCCAGTGGTTTCAGTGCAATCTCTGGACTCACTGCAGTGCATACCCTGTGGTGCCAGTGCACTCTCTGGACTCACTGCACTGCATCCCCAGTGGTGCCAGTGCACTCTCTGGACTCACTGCACTGCATCCCCAGTAGTGACAGTGCACTCTCTGGACTCACTGCACTGCATCCCCAGTGGTGCCAGTGCACTCTCTGGACTCACTGCACTGCATCCCCAGTGGTGCCAGTGCACTCTGTGGACTCACTGTACTGCATCCCCAGTGGTGACAGTGCACTCTCTGGACTCACTGCAGTGCATCCCCAGTGGTGCCAGTGCGCTCTCTGGACTCACTGCAGTGCATCCCCAGTGGTGCCAGTGCACTCTCTGGACTCACTGCACTGCATCCCCACTGGTGCCAGTGCACTCTCTGGACTCACTGCACTGCATCCCCAGTGGTGCCAGTACACTCACTGGACTCACTGTAGTGCATCCCCAGTGGTGCCAGTGCACTCTCTGGACTCACTAAACTGCATCACCAGTGGTGCCACTGCACTCTCTGGACTCACTGCACTGCTTCCCCAGTGGTGCCAGTGCACTCACTGGACTCACTGCAGTGCATCCCCACTGGTGCCAGTGCACTCTCTGGGCTCACTGCAGTGCATCCCCAGTGGTGCCAGTGCACTCTCTGGACTCACTGCACTGCATCCCCAGTGGTGCCAGTGCGCTCTCTGGAGTCACAGCACTGCATCCCCAGTGGTTCCAGTGCAATCTCTGGACTCAGTGCACTGCATCCCCAGTGGTGCCAGTGCACTCTCTGGACTCACTGCACTGCATCCCCGGTGGTGCCAGTGCAGTCTCTGGAGTAACTGCACTGCATCCCCACTGGTGCCAAAGCACTCTCTGGACTTCCAGCACCGCATCCCCAGTGGTGCCAGTGCACTCTCTGGACTCACTGCACTGCATGCCCAGTGGTGCCAGTGCACTCTCTGGACTCACTGCAGTGCATCCCCAGTGGTGCCAGTGCACTCTGTGGACTCACTGTACTGCATCCCCAGTGGTGCCAGTGCACTCTCTGGACTCACTGCAGTGCATCCCCAGTGGTGCCAGTGCACTCTCTGGACTCACTGCAGTGCATCCCCAGTGGTGACAGTGCACTCTCTGGACTCACTGCACTGAAGCCCCAGTGGTGCCAGTGCACTCTCTGGACTCACTGCACTGCATCCCCAGTGGTGCCAGTGCACTCTCTGGACTCACTGCAGTGCATCCCCAGTGGTGCCAGTGCACTATCTGGACTCAAAGTACTGCACCCCCAGTGGTGCCAGTGCACTCACTGGACTGACTGCACTGCATCCCCAGTGGTGCCAGTGCACTCTCTGGACTCACTGCACTGCATCCCCACTGGTGCCAGTGTACTCTCTGGACTCACTGCACTGCATCCCCAGTGGTGCCAGTGCACTCACTGGACTCACTGGACACATCCCCAGTGGTGCCAGTGCACTCTCTGGACTCACTGCAGTGCATCCCCAGTGGTGCCAGTGCACTCTCTGGACTCACTGCACTGCATCCCCACTGGTGCCAGTGTACTCTCTGGACTCACTGCAGTGCATCCCCAGTGGTGCCAGGGCACTCTCTGGACTCACTGCACTGCATCCCCACTTGTGCCAGTGCACTCTCTGGACTCACTGTACTGCATCACCAGTGGTGCCAGTGCACTCTCTGGACTCACTGCAGTGCATTCCCAGTGGTGCCAGTGCACTCTTTGGACTCACTGCACTGCAGACCCATTGGTGCCAGTGCACTCTCTGGACTCACTGCACTGCATCACAGGTGGTGCCAGTGCACTCTCTGGACTCACTGCACTGCATCCCCAGTGGTGCCAGTGCACTCTCTGGACTCACTGCACTGCATCCCCAGTGGTGCCAGTGCAATCTCTGGACTCACTTCTCTGCATCACCAGTGGTGCCAGTGCACTCTCTGGACTCACTGCACTGCATCCCCAGTGGTGCCAGTGCACTCTCTGGAGTAACTGCAGTGCATCCCCAGTGGTGCCAGTGCACTCTCTGGACTCACTGCACTGCATCCCCAGTGGTGCAAGTGCACTCTCTCGAGTCACTGCACTGCATCCCCAGTGGTGCAAGTGCACTCTCTCGAGTCACTGCACTACATCCCCAGTGGTGCCAGTGCACTCTCTGGACTCACTGCAGTGCATCCCCAGTGGTGCCAGTGCACTCTCTGGACTCACTGCAGTGCATCCCCAGTGGTGCCAGTGAAGTCTCTGGACTCACTGCACTGCATCCCCAGTGGTGCCAGTGCAATCTCTGGACTCACTGCACTGCATCCCCAGTGGTGCCAGTGCACTCTCTGGACTCACTGCAGTGCATCCCCAGTGGTGCCAGTGCACTCTCTGGACTCACTGCACTGCATCCCCAGTGGTGCCAGTGCACTCGCTGGAGTCACAGCACTGCATCCCCAGTGGTGCCAGTGCACTCTCTGGACTCACTGCACTGCATCCCCAGTGGTGCCAGTGCACTCTCTGGACTCACTGCACTGCATCCCCAGTGGTGCCACTGCACTCTCTGGACTCACTGCACTGCTTCCCCAGTGGTGCCAGTACACTCACTGGACTCACTGCACTGCATCCCCAGTGGTGCCAGTGCACTCTCTGGACTCACTAAACTGCATCACCAGTGGTGTCTCTGCACTCTCTGGACTCACTGCACTGCTTCCCCAGTGGTGCCAGTGCACTCACTGGACTCACTGCAGTGCATCCCCAGTGGTGCCAGTGCACTCTCTGGACTCACTGCACTGCATCCCCAGTGGTGCCAGTGCACTCTCTGGACTCACTGCACTGCATCCCCAGTGGTGCCTGTGCGCTCTCTGGAGTCACAGCACTGCATCCCCAGTGGTGCCAGTGCAATCTCTGGACTCACTGCACTGCATCCCCAGTGGTGCCAGTGCACTCTCTGGACTCACTGAAGTGCATCACCAGTGGTGCCAGTGCAAACTCTGGACTCAATGCACTGCATCCCCAGTGGTGCCAGTGCACTCTCTGGACTCACTGCACTGCATCCCCAGTGGTGCCAGTGCAATCTCTGGACTCACTGTAGTGCATCCCCAGTGGTGCCAGTGCACTCTCTGGACTCACTGCAGTGCATCCCCAGTGGTGCCAGTGCACTCTCTGGACTCACTGCACTGCATCACAGGTGGTGCCAGTGCACTCTCTGGACTCACTGCACTGCATCCCCAGTGGTGCCAGTGCACTCTCTGGACTCACTGCACTGCATCCCCAGTGGTGCCAGTGCACTCTCTGGACTCACTGCAGTGCATCCCCAGTGGCGCCAGTGCACTCTCTGGACTCACTGCACTGCATCCCCAGTGGTGCCAGTGCACTCTCTGCACTCACTGCACTGCATTCCCAGTGGTGCCAGTGAAGTCTCTGGACTCACTGCACTGCATCACCAGTGGTGCCAGTGCACTCTCTGGACTCACTGCACTGCATCCCCAGTGGTGCCAGTGCACTCTGTGGACTCACTGAAGTGCATCCCCAGTGGTGCCAGTGCACTCTCTGGACTCACTGCACTGCATCCCCAGTGGTGCCAGTGCACTCTCTGGACTCACTGCACTGCATCCCCAGTGGTGCCAGTGCACTCTCTGGACTCACTGCAGTGCATCCCCAGTGGTGCCAGTGCACTCTCTGGACTCACTGCACTGCATCCCCAGTGGTGCAAGTGCACTCTCTCGAGTCACTGCACTACATCCCCAGTGGTGCCAGTGCACTCTCTGGACTCACTGAAGTGCATCGCCATTGGTGCCAGTGCACTCTCTGCACTCACTTCTCTGCATTCCCAGTGGTGCCAGTGAAGTCTCTGGACTCACTGCACTGCATCCCCAGTGGTGCCAGTGCACTCTCTGGACTCACTGCACTGCAGCCCCAGTGGTGCCAGTGCACTCTCTGGACTCACTGCAGTGCATCCCCAGTGGTGCCAGTGCACTCTCTGGACTCACTGCAGTGCATCCCCAGTGGTGTCAGTGCACTCTCTGGACTCACTGAAGTGCATCACCAGTGGTGCCAGTGCGCTCTCTGGAGTCACAGCACTGCATCCCCAGTGGTGCCAGTGCAATCTCTGGACTCACTGCACTGCATCCCCAGTGGTGCCAGTGCACTCTCTGGACTCACTGAAGTGCATCCCCATTGGTGCCATTGCACTCTCTGCACTCACTGCACTGCATCCCCAGTGGTGCCAGTGCACTCACTGGACTGACTACACTGCATCCCCAGTGGTGCCAGTGCGCTCTCCGGAGTCACAGCACTGCATCCCCAGTGGTGCCAGTGCACTCACTGGACACACTGTACTGCATCACAGGTGGTGCCAGTGCACTCTCTGCACTCACTGCACAGCATCCCCAGTGGTGCCAGTGCATTCACTGGACTCACTGGACTGCATCACCAGTGGTGCCAGTGCACTCTCTGGACTCACTGCAGTGCATCCCCAGTGGTGCCAGTGCACTCTCTGGACTCACTGCACTGCATCCCCAGTGGTGCCAGTGCAGTCTCTGGACTCACTGCACTGCATCCCCAGTGGTGCCAGAGCACTCTCTAGACTCACTGCACTGCATCCCCAGTGGTGCCAGTGCACTCTCTGGACTCACTGCACCGCATCCCCAGTGGTGTCAGTGCACTCTCTGGACTCAGTGCACTGCATCCCCAGTGGTGCCAGTGCACTCTCTGGACTCACTGCAGTGCATCCCCAGTGGTGCCAGTGCACTCTCTGGACTCACTGCACTGCATCCCCAGTGGTGCCAGTGCAATCTCTGGACTCACTGTAGTGCATCCCCAGTGGTGCCAGTGCACTCTCTGGACTCACTGCAGTGCATCCCCAGTGGTGCCAGTGCACTCTCTGGACTCACTGCAGTGCATCCCCAGTGGTGCCAGTGCACTCTCTGGACTCACTGCAGTGCATCCCCAGTGGCGCCAGTGCACTCTCTGGACTCACTGCACTGCATCCCCAGTGGTGCCAGTGCACTCTCTGCACTCACTGCACTGCATTCCCAGTGGTGCCAGTGAAGTCTCTGGACTCACTGCACTGCATCCCCAGTGGTGCCAGTGCACTCTCTGGACTCACTGCACTGCATCCCCACTGCTGCCAGTGCACTCTCTGGACTCACTGCACTGCATCCCCAGTGGTGCCAGTGCACTCTCTGGACTCACTGCACTGCATCCCCAGTGGTGCCAGTGCACTCTCTCGAGTCACTGCACTACATCCCCAGTAGTGCCAGTGCACTTCACTGGACTCACTGTACTGCATCATCGGTGCTGCCAGTGCACTCTCTGGACTCACTGCACTGCATCCCCAGTGGTGCCAGTGTACTCTCTGGACTCACTGCACTGCAGGCCCTGTGGTACCAGTGCACTCACTGGACTCACTGTACTGCATCACCAGTGGTGCCAGTGCACTCTCTGGACTCACTGCACTGCATCCCCAGTGGTGCCAGTGCATTCACTGGACTCACTGTACTGCATCTCCAGTGGTGCCAGTGCACTCTCTGGACTCACTGCACTGCATCCCCAGTGGTGCCAGTGAGCTCTCTGGACTCACTGCACTGCATCCCCAGTGGTGCTAGTGCAGTCTCTGGACTCACTGCAGTGCATCCCCAGTGGTGCCAGTGCACTCTCTGGACTCACTGAAGTGCATCCCCAGTGGTGCCAGTACACTCACTGGACTCACTGCACTGCATCCCCAGTGGTGCCAGTGCACTCTCTGGACTCATTGCACTGCATCCCCAGTGGTGCCAGTGCACTCTCTGGACTCACTGTAGTGCATCCCCAGTGGTGCCAGTGCACTCTCTGGACTCACTGCACTGCATCCCCAGTGGTGCCAGTGCACTCTGTGGAGTCACTGAAGTGCATCCCCAGTGGTGCCAGTGCACTCTCTGGACTCACTGCACTGCATGTCCAGTGGTGCCAGTGCACTCTCTGGACTCACTGTACTGCATCCCCACTGGTGCCAGTGCACTATGTGGACTCACTGTACTGCATCCCCAGTGGTGACAGTGCACTCTCTGGACTAACTGCAGTGCATCCCCAGTGGTGCCAGTGCACTCTCTGGACTCACTGCACTGCATCCCCAGTGGTGCCAGTGCACTCTCTGGACTCACTGCAGTGCATCCCCAGTGGTTCCAGTGCACTCTCTGGACTCACTGCAGTGCATCCCCAGTGGCGCCAGTGCACTCTCTGGACTCACTGCACTGCATCCCCAGTGGTGCCAGTGCACTCTCTGCACTCACTGCACTGCATTCCCAGTGGTGCCAGTGAAGTCTCTGGACTCACTGCACTGCATCCCCAGTGGTTCCAGTGCACTCTCTGGACTCACTGCACTGCATCCCCACTGCTGCCAGTGCACTCTCTGGACTCACTGCACTGCATCCCCAGTGGTGCCAGTGCACTCTCTGGACTCACTGCACTGCATCCCCAGTGGTGCCAGTGCACTCTCTCGAGTCACTGCACTACATCCCCAGTAGTGCCAGTGCACTTCACTGGACTCACTGTACTGCATCACCAGTGGTGCCAGTGCACTCTCTGGACTCACTGCACTGCATCCCCACTGGTGCCAGTGTACTCTCTGGACTCACTACACTGCAGGCCCAGTGGTACCAGTGCACTCACTGGACTCACTGTACTGCATCACCAGTGGTGCCAGTGCACTCTCTGGACTCACTGCACTGCATCCCCAGTGGTTCCAGTGCATTCACTGGACTCACTGTACTGCATCTCCAGTGGTGCCAGTGCACTCTCTGGACTCACTGAGGTGCATTCTCAGTGGTGCCAGTGCACTCTCTGGGCTCACTGAAGTGCATTCTCAGTGGTGCCAGTGCACTCTCTGGGCTCACTGAAGTGCATCCCCAGTGGTGCCAGTACACTCACTGGACTCACTGCACTGCATCCCCAGTGGTGCCAGTGCACTCTCTGGACTCACTGCACTGCATCCCCAGTGGTGCCAGTGCACTCTCTGGACTCACTGCAGTGCATCCCCAGTGGTGCCAGTGAAGTCTTTGGACTCACTGCACTGCATCCCCAGTGGTGCCAGTGCACTCTGTGGAGTCACTGAAGTGCATCCCCAGTGGTGCCAGTGCACTCTCTGGACTCACTGCAGTGCATCCCCAGTGGTTCCAGTGCACTCTCTGGACTCATTGAAGTGCATTCTCAGTGGTGCCAGTGCACTCTCTGGACTCACTGCAGTGCATCCCCAGTGGTGCCAGTGCACTCTCAGGACTCACTGCACTGCATCCCCAGTGGTGCCAGTGCACTCTCTGGACTCACTGCACTGCATCCCCAGAAGTGACAGTGCACTCTCTGGACTCACTGCACTGCATCCCCAGTGGTGCCAGTGCACTCACTGGATTCACTGCACTGCATCCCCAGTGGTGCCAGTGCACTCTCTGGACTCACTGCACTCCATCCCCTGTGGTGCCAGTGCACTCTGTGGACTCACTGTACTGCATCCCCAGTGGTGACAGTGCACTCTCTGGACTCACTGCACTGCATCCCCAGTGGTGCCAGTGTACTCTCTGGACTCACTGCACTGCATCACCAGTGGTGTCAGTGCACTCTCTGGACTCACTGCAGTGCATCCCCAGTGGTGCCAGTGCACTCTCAGGACTCACTGCACTGCATCCCCAGTGGTGCCAGTGCACTCTCTGGACTCACTGCACTGCATCCCCAGAAGTGACAGTGCACTCTCTGGACTCACTGCACTGCATCCCCAGTGGTGCCAGTGCACTCACTGGATTCACTGCACTGCATCCCCAGTGGTGCCAGTGCACTCTCTGGACTCACTGCACTGCATCCCCAGTGGTGCCAGTGCACTCTGTGGACTCACTGTACTGCATCCCCAGTGGTGACAGTGCACTCTCTGGACTCACTGCAGTGCATCCCCAGTGGTGCGAGTGTACTCTCTGGACTCACTGCACTGCATCCCCAGTGGTGTCAGTGCACTCTCTGGACTCACTGCAGTGCATCCCCAGTGGTGCCAGTGCACTCTCAGGACTCACTGCACTGCATCCCCAGTGGTGCCAGTGCACTCTCTGGACTCACTGCACTGCATCCCCAGTAGTGACAGTGCACTCTCTGGACTCACTGCACTGCATCCCCAGTGGTGCCAGTGCACTCACTGGATTCACTGCACTGCATCCCCAGTGGTGCCAGTGCACTCTCTGGACTCACTGCACTGCATCCCCAGTGGTGCCAGTGCACTCTGTGGACTCACTCTACTGCATCCCCAGTGGTGACAGTGCACTCTCTGGACTCACTGCAGTGCATCCCCAGTGGTGCCAGTGTACTCTCTGGACTCACTGCAGTGCATCCCCACTGGTGCCAGTGCACTCTCTGGACTCACTGCACTGCATCCCCAGGGGTGCCAGTGCAGTCTCTGGAGTAACTGCAGTGCATCCCCACTGGTGCCAAAGCACTCTCTGGACTCACTGCAGTGCATCCCCAGTGGTGCCACTGCACTCTCTGGACTCACTGCAGTGCATCCCCAGTGGTGCCAGTGCACTCTCTGGACTCATTGAAGTGCATACTCAGTGGTGCCAGTGCACTCTCTGGACTCACTGCACTGCATCCCCAGTGGTGCCAGTACACTCACTGGACTCACTGCACTGCATCCCCAGTGGTGCCAGTGCACTCTCTGGACTCACTAAACTGCATCACCAGTGGTGCCACTGCACTCTCTGGACTCACTGCACTGCTTCCCCAGTGGTGCCAGTGCACTCACTGGACTCACTGCAGTGCATCCCCACTGGTGCCAGTGCACTCTCTGGGCTCACTGCAGTGCATCCCCAGTGGTGCCACTGCACTCTCTGGACTCACTGCACTGCATTCCCAGTAGTGACAGTGCACTCTCTGGACTCACTGCACTGCATCCCCAGTGGTGCCAGTGCACTCTCTGCACTCACTGCACTGCATCCCCAGTGCTGCCAGTGCACTCTCTGGACTCACTGCACTGCATTCCCAGTAGTGACAGTGCACTCTCTGGACTCACTGCACTGCATCCCCAGTGGTGCCAGTGCACTCACTGGATTCACTGAACTGCATCCCCAGTGGTGCCAGTGCACTCTCTGGACTCACTGCACTGCATCCCCAGTGCTGCCAGTGCACTCTCTGGACTCACTGCACTGCATCCCTAGTGGTGCCACTGCACTCTCTGGACTCACTGCACTGCTTCCCCAGTGGTGCCAGTGCACTCTCTGGACTCACTGCACTGCATCCCCAGTGGTGCCAGTGCACTCACTGGACTCACTGCAGGGCATCCCCACTGGTGCCAGTGCACTCTCTGGACTCACTGCACTGCATCCCCAGTGGTTCCAGCGCACTCTCTGGACTCACTGCACTGCAACCCCAGTGGTGCTAGTGCACTCTGTGGACTCACTGCAGAGCATCCCCAGTGGTGCCAGTGCACTCTCTGGACTCACTTCACTGCATCCCCAGTGGAGCCAGTGCACTCTCTGGACTCACTGCAGTGCATCCATAGTGGTGCCATTGCACTCTCTGGACTCACTGCACTGCATCTCCAGTGGTGCCAGTGCACTCTCTGGACTCACTGCACTGCATCCCCAGTGCTGCCAGTGCACTCTCTTGAGTCACTGCACTGCATCCCCTGTGGTGCAAGAGCACTCTCTGGACTCACAGCAGTGCTCACCAGTGGTGCCAGTGCACTCTCTGGACTCACTGTACTGCATCCCCAGTAGTGCCAGTGCACTCTCTGGACTCACTGCACTGCATCCCCAGTGGTGCTAGTGCACTGTGTGGACTCACTGTACTGCATCCCCAGTGGTGTCAGTGCAATCTCTGGACTCACTGCAGTGCATCCCCAGTGGTGCCAGTGCACTCTCAGGACTCACTGCACTGCATCCCCAGTGGTGCCAGTGCACTCTCTGGACTCACTGCACTGCATCCCCAGTAGTCACAGTGCACTCTCTGGACTCACTGCACTGCATCCCCAGTGGTGCCAGTGCACTCACTGGTTTCACTGCACTGCATCCCCAGTGGTGCCAGTGCACTCTCTGGACTCACTGCACTGCATCGCCAGTGGTGCCAGTGCACTCTGTGGACTCACTGTACTGCATATCCAGTGGTGACAGTGCACTCTCTGGACTCACTGCAGTGCATCCCCAGTGGTGCCAGTGTACTCTCTGGACTCACTGCAGTGCACCCAACTGGTGCCAGTGCACTCTCTGGACTCACTGCACTGCATCCCCAGTGGTGCCAGTGCAGTCTCTGGAGTAACTGCAGTGCATCCCCACTGGTGCCAAAGCACTCTCTGGACTCACTGCAGTGCATCCCCAGTGGTGCCACTGCACTCTCTGGACTCACTGCAGTGCATCCCCAGTGGTGCCAGTGCACTCTCTGGACTCACTGCACTGCATCCCCAGTGGTGCCAGTACACTCACTGGACTCACTGCACTGCATCCCCAGTGGTGCCAGTGCACTCTCTGGACTCACTAAACTGCATCCCCAGTGGTGCCACTGCACTCTCTGGACTCACTGCACTGCTTCCCCAGTGGTGCCAGTGCACTCACTGGACTCACTGCAGTGCATCCCCACTGGTGCCAGTGCACTCTCTGGGCTCACTGCAGTGCATCCCCAGTGGTGCCACTGCACTCTCTGGACTCACTGCAGTGCATCCCCAGTGGTTCCAGTGCACTCTCTGGACTCATTGAAGTGCATTCTCAGTGGTGCCAGTGCACTCTCTGGACTCACTGTAGTGCATCCCCAGTGGTGCCAGTGCACTCTCAGGACTCACTGCACTGCATCCCCAGTGGTGCCAGTGCACTCTCTGGACTCACTGCACTGCATCCCCAGTAGTGACAGTGCACTCTCTGGACTCACTGCACTGCATCCCCAGTGGTGCCAGTGCACTCACTGGATTCACTGCACTGCATCCCCAGTGGTGCCAGTGCACTCTCTGGACTCACTGCACTGCATCCCCAGTGGTGCCAGTGTACTCTGTGGACTCACTGTACTGCATCCCCAGTGGTGACAGTGCACTCTCTGGACTCACTGCAGTGCATCCCCACTGGTGCCAGTGCACTCTCTGGACTCACTGCACTGCATCCCCAGTGGTGTCAGTGCAATCTCTGGACTCACTGCAGTGCATCCCCAGTGGTGCCAGTGCACTCTCAGGACTCACTGCACTGCATCCCCAGTGGTGCCAGTGCACTCTCTGGACTCACTGCACTGCATCCCCAGTAGTGACAGTGCACTCTCTGGACTCACTGCACTGCATCCCCAGTGGTGCCAGTGCACTCACTGGATTCACTGCACTGCATCACCAGTGGTGCCAGTGCACTCTCTGGACTCACTGCACTGCATCCCCAGTGGTGCCAGTGCACTCTGTGGACTCACTGTACTGCATCCCCAGTGGTGACAGTGCACTCTCTGGACTCACTGCAGTGCATCCCCAGTGGTGCCAGTGTACTCTCTGGACTCACTGCAGTGCATCCCCACTGGTGCCAGTGCACTCTCTGGACTCACTGCACTGCATCCCCAGGGGTGCCAGTGCAGTCTCTGGAGTAACTGCAGTGCATCCCCACTGGTGCCAAAGCACTCTCTGGACTCACTGCAGTGCATCCCCAGTGGTGCCACTGCACTCTCTGGACTCACTGCAGTGCATCCCCAGTGGTGCCAGTGCACTCTCTGGACTCATTGAAGTGCATACTCAGTGGTGCCAGTGCACTCTCTGGACTCACTGCACTGCATCCCCAGTGGTGCCAGTACACTCACTGGACTCACTGCACTGCATCCCCAGTGGTGCCAGTGCACTCTCTGGACTCACTAAACTGCATCACCAGTGGTGCCACTGCACTCTCTGGACTCACTGCACTGCTTCCCCAGTGGTGCCAGTGCACTCACTGGACTCACTGCAGTGCATCCCCACTGGTGCCAGTGCACTCTCTGGGCTCACTGCAGTGTATCCCCAGTGGTGCCACTGCACTCTCTGGACTCACTGCAGTGCATCCCCACTGGTTCCAGTGCACTCTCTGGACTCATTGAAGTGCATTCTCAGTGGTGCCAGTGCACTCTCTGGACTCACTGCAGTGCATCCCCAGTGGTGCCAGTGCACTCTCAGGACTCACTGCACTGCATCCCCAGTGGTGCCAGTGCACTCTCTGGACTCACTGCACTGCATCCCCAGTAGTGACAGTGCACTCTCTGGACTCACTGCACTGCATCCCCAGTGGTGCCAGTGCACTCACTGGATTCACTGCACTGCATCCCCAGTGGTGCCAGTGCACTCTCTGGACTCACTGCACTGCATCCCCAGTGGTGCCAGTGCACTCTGTGGACTCACAGTACTGCATCCCCAGTGGTGACAGTGCACTCTCTGGACTCACTGCAGTGCATCCCCAGTGGTGCCAGTGCACTCTCTGGACTCACTGCAGTGCATCTCCACTGGTGCCACTGCACTCTCTGGACTCACTGCACTGCATCCCCAGTGGTGCCAGTGCAGTCTCTGGAGTAACTGCAGTGCATCCCCACTGGTGCCAAAGCACTCTCTGGACTCACTGCAGTGCATCCCCAGTGGTGCCACTGCACTCTCTGGACTCACTGCAGTGCATCCCCAGTGGTGCCAGTGCACTCTCTGGACTCATTGAAATGCATTCTCAGTGGTGCCAGTGCACTCTCTGGACTCACTGCACTGCATCCCCAGTGGTGCCAGTACACTCACTGGACTCACTGCACTGCATCCCCAGTGGTGCCAGTGCACTCTCTGGACTCACTAAACTGCATCACCAGTGGTGCCACTGCACTCTCTGGACTCACTGCACTGCTTCCCCAGTGGTGCCAGTGCACTCACTGGACTCACTGCAGTGCATCCCCAGTGGTGCCAGTGCACTCTCTGGGCTCACTGCAGTGCATCCCCAGTGGTGCCAGTGCGCTCTCTGGAGTCACAGCACTGCATCCACAGTGGTGCCAGTGCAATCTCTCTACTCAGTGCACTGCATCCCCAGTGGTGCCAGTGCACTCTCTGGACTCACTGCACTGCATCCCCGGTGGTGCCAGTGCAGTCTCTGGAGTAACTGCACTGCATCCCCACTGGTGCCAAAGCACTCTCTGGACTTCCAGCACCGCATCCCCAGTGGTGCCAGTGCACTCTCTGGACTCACTGCACTGCATGCCCAGTGGTGCCAGTGCACTCTCTGGACTCACTGTACTGCATACCCACTGGTGCCAGTGCACTCTGTGGACTCACTGTACTGCATCCCCAGTGGTGCCAGTGCACTCTCTGGACTCACTGCAGTGCATCCCCAGTGGTGCCAGTGCACTCTCTGGACTCACTGCAGTGCATCCCCAGTGGTGCCAGTGCACTCTCTGGACTCACTGCACTGAACCCCAGTGGTGCCAGTGCACTCTCTGGACTCACTGCACTGCATCCCCAGTGGTGCCAGTGCACTCTCTGGACTCACTGCACTGCATCCCCAGTGGTGCCAGTGCACTCTCTGGACTCACTGCAGGGCATCCCCAGTGGTGCCAGTGCACTGTCTGGACTCACTGCAGTGCATCCCCAGTGGTGCCAGTGCACTCTCTGGACTCACTGTACTGCACCCCCAGTGGTGCCAGTGCACTCACTGGACTGACTGCACTGCATCCCCAGTGGTGCCAGTGCACTCTCTGGACTCACTGCACTGCATCCCCAGTGGTGCCAGTGTACTCTCTGGACTCACTGCACTGCATCCCCAGTGGTGCCAGTGCACTCACTGGACTCACTGGACACATCCCCAGTGGTGCCAGTGCACTCTCTGGACTCACTGCAGTGCATCCCCAGTGGTGCCAGTGCACTCTCTGGACTCACTGCACTGCATCCCCACTGGTGCCAGTGTACTCTCTGGACTCACTGCAGTGCATCCCCAGTGGTGCCAGTGCACTCTCTGGACTCACTGCACTGCATCTCCAGTGGTGCAAGTGCACTCTCTCGAGTCACTGCACTACATCCCCAGTGGTGCCAGTGCACTCTCTGGACTCACTGAAGTGCATCCCCAGTGGTGCCAGTGCACTCTCTGGACTCACTGCAGTGCATCCCCAGTGGTGCCAGTGAAGTCTCTGGACTCACTGCACTGCATCCCCAGTGGTGCCAGTGCAATCTCTGGACTCACTGCACTGCATCCCCAGTGGTGCCAGTGCACTCTCTGGACTCACTGCAGTGCATCCCCAGTGGTGCCAGTGCACTCTCTGGACTCACTGCAGTGCATTGCCAGTGGTGCCAGTGCACTCTCTGGAGTCACAGCACTGCATCCCCAGTGGTGCCAGTGCACTCTCTGGACTCACTGCACTGCATCCCCAGTGGTGCCACTGCACTCTCTGGACTCACTGCACTGCTTCCCCAGTGGTGCCAGTACACTCACTGGACTCACTGCACTGCATCCCCAGTGGTGCCAGTGCACTCTCTGGACTCACTAAACTTCATCCCCAGTGGTGTCTCTGCACTCTCTGGACTCACTGCACTGCTTCCCCAGTGGTGCCAGTGCACTCTCTGGACTCACTGCACTGCATCACAGGTGGTGCCAGTGCACTCTCTGGACTCACTGCACTGCATCCCCACTGCTGCCAGTGCACTCTCTGGACTCACTGCACTGCATCCCCAGTGGTGCCAGTGCACTATCTGCACTCACTTCTCTGCATTCCCAGTGGTGCCAGTGAAGTCTCTGGACTCACTGCACTGCATCCCCAGTGGTGCCAGTGCAATCTCTGGACTCACTGCAGTGCATCACCAGTGGTGCCAGTGCACTCTCTGGACTCACTGCACTGCATCCCCAGTGGTGCCAGTGCACTCTCTGGACTCACTGCAGTGCATCCCCAGTGGTGCCAGTGCACTCTCTGGACTCACTGCACTGCATCCCCAGTGGTGCAAGTGCACTCTCTCGAGTCACTGCACTACATCCCCAGTGGTGCCAGTGCACTCTCTGGACTCACTGAAGTGCATCCCCATTGGTGCCAGTGCACTCTCTGCACTCACTTCTCTGCATTCCCAGTGGTGCCAGTGAAGTCTCTGGACTCACTGCACTGCATCCCCAGTGGTGCCAGTGCAATCTCTGGACTCACTGCACTGCAGCCCCAGTGGTGCCAGTGCACTCTCTGGACTCACTGCAGTGCATCCCCAGTGGTGCCAGTGCACTCTCTGGACTCACTGCACTGCATCCCCAGTGGTGTCAGTGCACTCTCTGGACTCACTGAAGTGCATCACCAGTGGTGCCAGTGCACTCTCTGCACTCACTGCACTGCATGTCCAGTGGTGCCAGTGCGCTCTCTGGAGTCACAGCACTGCATCCCCAGTGGTGCCAGTGCAATCTCTGGACTCACTGCACTGCATCCCCAGTGGTGCCAGTGCACTCTCTGGACTCACTGAAGTGCATCCCCATTGGTGCCATTGCACTCTCTGCACTCACTGCACTGCATCCCCAGTGGTGCCAGTGCACTCACTGGACTGACTACACTGCATCCCCAGTGGTGCCAGTGCGCTCTCCGGAGTCACAGCACTGCATCCCCAGTGGTGCCAGTGCACTCACTGGACACACTGTACTGCATCACAGGTGGTGCCAGTGCACTCTCTGCACTCACTGCACAGCATCCCCAGTGGTGCCAGTGCATTCACTGGACTCACTGGACTGCATCACCAGTGGTGCCAGTGCACTCTCTGGACTCACTGCAGTGCATCCCCAGTGGTGCCAGTGCACTCTCTGGACTCACTGCAGTGCATCCCCAGTGGTGCCAGTGCAGTCTCTGGACTCACTGCACTGCATCCCCAGTGGTGCCAGAGCACTCTCTGGACTCACTGCACAGCATCCCCAGTGGTGCCAGTGCACTCTCTGGACTCACTGCACCGCATCCCCAGTGGTGTCAGTGCACTCTCTGGACTCAGTGCACTGCATCCCCAGTGGTGCCAGTGCACTCTCTGGACTCACTGCAGTGCATCCCCAGTGGTGCCAGTGCACTCTCTGGACTCACTGCACTGCATCCCCAGTGGTGCCAGTGCAATCTCTGGACTCACTGTAGTGCATCCCCAGTGGTGCCAGTGCACTCTCTGGACTCACTGCAGTGCATCCCCAGTGGTGCCAGTGCACTCTCTGGACTCACTGCACTGCATCCCCAGTGGTGCCAGTGCACTCTCTGGACTCACTGCACTGCATCCCCAGTGGCGCCAGTGCACTCTCTGGACTCACTGCACTGCATCCCCAGTGGTGCCAGTGCACTCTCTGCACTCACTGCACTGCATTCCCAGTGGTGCCAGTGAAGTCTCTGGACTCACTGCACTGCATCCCCAGTGGTGCCAGTGCACTCTCTGGACTCACTGCACTGCATCCCCACTGCTGCCAGTGCACTCTCTGGACTCACTGCACTGCATCCCCAGTGGTGCCAGTGCACTCTCTCGAGTCACTGCACTAGATCCCCAGTAGTGCCAGTGCACTTCACTGGACTCACTGTACTGCATCATCGGTGCTGCCAGTGCACTCTCTGGACTCACTGCACTGCATCCCCAGTGGTGCCAGTGTACTCTCTGGACTCACTGCACTGCAGGCCCTGTGGTACCAGTGCACTCTCAGGACTCACTGTACTGCATCACCAGTGGTGCCAGTGCACTCTCTGGACTCACTGCACTGCATCCCCAGTGGTTCCAGTGCATTCACTGGACTCACTGTACTGCATCTCCAGTGGTGCCAGTGCACTCTCTGGACTCACTGCACTGCATCCCCAGTGGTGCCAGTGAGCTCTCTGGACTCACTGCACTGCATCCCCAGTGGTGCTAGTGCAGTCTCTGGACTCACTGCAGTGCATCCCCAGTGGTGCCAGTGCACTCTCTGGACTCACTGAAGTGCATCCCCAGTGGTGCCAGTACACTCACTGGACTCACTGCACTGCATCCCCAGTGGTGCCAGTGCACTCTCTGGACTCATTGCACTGCATCCCCAGTGGTGCCAGTGCACTCTCTGGACTCACTGTAGTGCATCCCCAGTGGTGCCAGTGCACTCTCTGGACTCACTGCAGTGCATCCCCAGTGGTGCCAGTGCACTCTCTGGACTCACTGCACTGCATCCCCAGTGGTGCCAGTGCACTCTTTGGACTCACTGCACTGCATCCCCAGTGGTGCCAGTGCACTCTGTGGAGTCACTGAAGTGCATCCCCAGTGGTGCCAGTGCACTCTCTGGACTCACTGCACTGCATGTCCAGTGGTGCCAGTGCACTCTCTGGACTCACTGTACTGCATCCCCACTGGTGCCAGTGCACTATGTGGACTCACTGTACTGCATCCCCAGTGGTGCCAGTGCACTCTCTGGACTAACTGCAGTGCATCCCCAGTGGTGCCAGTGCACTCTCTGGACTCACTGCACTGCATCCCCAGTGGTGCCAGTGCACTCTCTGGACTCACTGCAGTGCATCCCCAGTGGTTCCAGTGCACTCTCTGGACTCACTGCAGTGCATCCCCAGTGGCGCCAGTGCACTCTCTGGACTCACTGCACTGCATCCCCAGTGGTGCCAGTGCACTCTCTGCACTCACTGCACTGCATTCCCAGTGGTGCCAGTGAAGTCTCTGGACTCACTGCACTGCATACCCAGTGGTTCCAGTGCACTCTCTGGACTCACTGCACTGCATCCCCACTGCTGCCAGTGCACTCTCTGGACTCACTGCACTGCATCCCCAGTGGTGCCAGTGCACTCTCTGGACTCACTGCAGTGCATCCCCAGTGGTGCCAGTGCACTCTCTCGAGTCACTGCACTACATCCCCAGTAGTGCCAGTGCACTTCACTGGACTCACTGTACTGCATCATCGGTGGTGCCAGTGTACTCTCTGGACTCACTGCACTGCATCCCCACTGGTGCCAGTGTACTCTCTGGACTCACTACACTGCAGGCCCAGTGGTACCAGTGCACTCACTGGACTCACTGTACGGCATCACCAGTGGTGCCAGTGCACTCTCTGGACTCACTGCACTGCATCCCCAGTGGTTCCAGTGCATTCACTGGACTCACTGTACTGCATCTCCAGTGGTGCCAGTGCACTCTCTGGACTCACTGAGGTGCATTCTCAGTGGTGCCAGTGCACTCTCTGGGCTCACTGAAGTGCATCCCCAGTGGTGCCAGTACACTCACTGGACTCACTGCACTGCATCCCCAGTGGTGCCAGTGCACTCTCTGGACTCACTGTAGTGCATCCCCAGTGGTGCCAGTGCACTCTCTGGACTCACTGCAGTGCATCCCCAGTGGTGCCAGTGCACTCTCTGGACTCACTGCACTGCATCCCCAGTGGTGCCAGTGAAGTCTTTGGACTCACTGCACTGCATCCCCAGTGGTGCCAGTGCACTCTGTGGAGTCACTGAAGTGCATCCCCAGTGGTGCCAGTGCACTCTCTGGACTCACTGCACTGCATGTCCAGTGGTGCCAGTGCACTCTCTGGACTCACTGTACTGCATCCCCACTGGTGCCAGTGCACTATGTGGACTCACTGTACTGCATCCCCAGTGGTGACAGTGCACTCTCTGGACTAACTGCAGTGCATCCCCAGTGGTGCCAGTGCACTCACTGGACTCACTGCAGTGCATCCCCAGTGGTGCCAGTGCACTCTCTGGTCTCACTGCAGTGCATCCCCAGTGGTGCCAGTGCACTCTCTGGACTCACTGCACTGCATCCCCAGTGGTGCCAGTGCACTCTCAGGACTCACTGCAGTGCATCCCCAGTGGTGTCAGTGTACTCTGTGGACTCACTGTACTGCACCCCCAGTGGTGCCAGTGCACTCACTGGACTGACTGCACTGCATCCCCAGTGGTGCCAGTGCGCTCTCTGGAGTCACAGCACTGCATCCCCAGTGGTGCCAGTGCACTCACTGGACCCACTGCACTGCATCACAGGTGGTGCCAGTGCACTCTCTGGACTCACTGCAGTGAATCCCCGGTGGTGCCAGTGTACTCTCTGCAGTCACTGCACTGCATCCCCAGTGGTGCCAGTGGACTCACTGGACTGCATCCCCAGTGGTGCCAGTGCACTCTCTGGACTCACTGCACTGCATCCCCAGTGGTGCCAGTGTACTCTCTGGACTCACTGCAGTGCATCCCCAGTGGTGCCAGAGCACTCTCTGGACTCACTGCACTGCATCCCCAGTGGTGCCAGTGCACTCTCTGGACTCACTGCACTGCATCCCAGTGGTGTCAGTGCACTCTCTGGACTCACTGAAGTGCATACCCAGTTGTGCCAGTGCACTCTCTGGACTCAATGCACTGCATCCCCAGTGGTGCCAGTGCACTCTCTGGACTCAGTGCACTGCATCCCCAGTGGTTCCAGTGCAATCTCTGGACTCACTGTAGTGCATCCCCAGTGGTGCCAGTGCACTCTCTGGAGTGACTGCAGTGCATCCCCAGTGGTGCCAGTGCACTCTCTGGACTCAGTGCACTGCATCACCAGTGGTGCCAGTGCACTCTCTGGACTCACTGCACTGCATCCCCAGTGGTGCCAGGGCACTCTCTGGAGTCACTGAAGTGCATCCCCAGTGGTGCCAGTGCACTCTCTGGACTCACTGCACTGCATGCCCAGTGGTGCCAGTGCACTCTCTGGACTCACTGTACTGCATCCCCACTGGTACCAGTGCACTCTGTGGACTCACTGTACTGCATCCCCAGTGGTGACAGTGCACTCTCTGGACTCACTGCAGTGCATCCCCAGTGGTGCCAGTGCACTCTCTGGACTCACTGCAGTGCATCCCCAGTGGTGCCAGTGCACTCTCTGGACTCACTGCACTGCATCCCCAGTGGTGCCAGTGCACTCTCTGGACTCACTGCAGTGCATCCACAGTGGTGCCAGTGCACTCACTGGACTCACTGCAGTGCATTCCCTCTGGTGCCAGTGCACTCTCTGGACTCACTGCAGTGCATCCCCAGTGGTGCCAGTGCACTCTCTGGACTCACTGCACTGCATCCCCAGTGGTGCGAGTGCATTCTCTGGACTCACCGGGGTGCATCACCAGTGGTGCCAGTGCACTCTCTGGACTCACTGAGGTGCATCCCCAGTGGTGCCAGTGCACTCTCTGGAGTCACTGAAGTGCATCCCCAGTGGTGCCAGTGCACTCTCTGGACTCACTGCACTGCATCCCCAGTGGTGCCAGTGCACTCTCTGGACTCACTGAACTGCATCCCCAGTGGTGCCAGTGCACTCTCTGGACTCACTGCATGCATCCCCAGTGCTGCCAGTGCACTCTCTGGACTCACTGCACTGCATCCCTAGTGGTGCCACTGCACTCTCTGGACTCACTGCACTGCTTCCCCAGTGGTGCCAGTGCACTCTCTGGACTCACTGCACTGCATCCCCAGTGGTGCCAGTGCACTCACTGGACTCACTGCAGTGCATCCCCACTGGTGCCAGTGCACTCTCTGGACTCACTGCACTGCATCCCCAGTGGTGCCAGTGCACTCTCTGGACTCACTGCACTGCATCCCCAGGGGTTCCAGCGCACTCTCTGGACTCACTGCACTGCATCCCCAGTGGTGCTAGTGCACTCTGTGGACTCACTGCAGTGCATCCCCAGTGGTGCCAGTGCACTCTCTGGACTCACTGAAGTGCATTCTCAGTGGTGCCAGTGCACTCTCTGGACTCACTTCAGTGCATCCCCAGTGGTGCCAGTGCACTCTCTGGACTCACTGCAGTGCATCCCCAGTGGAGCCAGTGCACTCTCTGGACTCACTGCAGTGCATCCGCAGTGGTGCCATTGCACTCTCTGGACTCACTGCACAGCATCTCCAGTGGTGCCAGTGCACTCTCTGGACTCACTGCACTGCATCCCCAGTGCTGCCAGTGCACTCTCTTGAGTCACTGCACTGCATCCCCTGTGGTGCAAGAGCACTCTCTGGACTCACAGCAGTGCTCACCAGTGGTGCCAGTGCACTCTCTGGACTCACTGCACTGCATCCCCAGTGGTGCCAGTGCACTCTCTGGACTCACTGCACTGCATCCCCAGTGGTGCCAGTGCACTCTCTGGACTCACTGTACTGCATCCCCAGTGGTTTCAGTGCAATCTCTGGACTCACTGCAGTGCATACCCTGTGGTGCCAGTGCACTCTCTGGACTCACTGCACTGCATCCCCAGTGGTGCCAGTGCACTCTCTGGACTCACTGCACTGCATCCCCAGTAGTGACAGTGCACTCTCTGGACTCACTGCACTGCATCCCCAGTGGTGCCAGTGCACTCTCTGGACTCACTGCACTGCATCCCCAGTGGTGCCAGTGCACTCTCTGGACTCACTGTACTGCATCCCCAGTGGTGACAGTGCACTCTCTGGACTCACTGCAGTGCATCCCCAGTGGTGCCAGTGCGCTCTCTGGACTCACTGCAGTGCATCCCCACTGCTGCCAGTGCACTCTCTGGACTCACTGCACTGCATCCCCACTGGTGCCAGTGCACTCTCTGGACTCACTGCACTGCATCCCCAGTGGTGCCAGTACACTCACTGGACTCACTGTAGTGCATCCCCAGTGGTGCCAGTGCACTCTCTGGACTCACTAAACTGCATCACCAGTGGTGCCACTGCACTCTCTGGACTCACTGCACTGCTTCCCCAGTGGTGCCAGTGCACTCACTGGACTCACTGCAGTGCATCCCCACTGGTGCCAGTGCACTCTCTGGGCTCACTGCAGTGCATCCCCAGTGGTGCCAGTGCACTCTCTGGACTCACTGCACTGCATCCCCAGTGGTGCCAGTGCGCTCTCTGGAGTCACAGCACTGCATCCCCAGTGGTTCCAGTGCAATCTCTGGACTCAGTGCACTGCATCCCCAGTGGTGCCAGTGCACTCTCTGGACTCATAGCACTGCATCCCCGGTGGTGCCAGTGCAGTCTCTGGAGTAACTGCACTGCATCCCCACTGGTGCCAAAGCACTCTCTGGACTTCCAGCACCGCATCCCCAGTGGTGCCAGTGCACTCTCTGGACTCACTGCACTGCATGCCCAGTGGTGCCAGTGCACTCTCTGGACTCACTGTACTGCATACCCACTGGTGCCAGTGCACTCTGTGGACTCACTGTACTGCATCCCCAGTGGTGCCAGTGCACTCTCTGGACTCACTGCAGTGGATCCCCAGTGGTGCCAGTGCACTCTCTGGACTCACTGCAGTGCATCCCCAGTGGTGACAGTGCACTCTCTGGACTCACTGCACTGAAGCCCCAGTGGTGCCAGTGCACTCTCTGGACTCACTGCACTGCATCCCCAGTGGTGCCAGTGCACTCTCTGGACTCACTGCACTGCATTCCCAGTGGTGACAGTGCACTCTCTGGGCTCACTGCAGGGCATCCCCAGTGGTGCCAGTGCACTGTCTGGACTCACTGCAGTGCATCCCCAGTGGTGCCAGTGCACTATCTGGACTCAAAGTACTGCACCCCCAGTGGTGCCAGTGCACTCACTGGACTGACTGCACTGCATCCCCAGTGGTGCCAGTGCACTCTCTGGACTCACTGCACTGCATCCCCACTGGTGCCAGTGTACTCTCTGGACTCACTGCACTGCATCCCCAGTGGTGCCAGTGCACTCACTGGACTCACTGGACACATCCCCAGTGGTGCCAGTGCACTCTCTGGACTCACTGCAGTGCATCCCCAGTGGTGCCAGTGCACTCTCTGGACTCACTGCACTGCATCCCCACTGGTGCCAGTGTACTCTCTGGACTCACTGCAGTGCATCCCCAGTGGTGCCAGGGCACTCTCTGGACTCACTGCACTGCATCCCCACTTGTGCCAGTGCACTCTCTGGACTCACTGTACTGCATCACCAGTGGTGCCAGTGCACTCTCTGGACTCACTGCAGTGCATTCCCAGTGGTGCCAGTGCACTCTTTGGACTCACTGCACTGCAGACCCATTGGTGCCAGTGCACTCTCTGGACTCACTGCACTGCATCACAGGTGGTGCCAGTGCACTCTCTGGACTCACTGCACTGCATCCCCAGTGGTGCCAGTGCACTCTCTGGACTCACTGCACTGCATCCCCAGTGGTGCCAGTGCAATCTCTGGACTCACTTCTCTGCATCACCAGTGGTGCCAGTGCACTCTCTGGACTCACTGCACTGCATCCCCAGTGGTGCCAGTGCACTCTCTGGAGTAACTGCAGTGCATCCCCAGTGGTGCCAGTGCACTCTCTGGACTCACTGCACTGCATCCCCAGTGGTGCAAGTGCACTCTCTCGAGTCACTGCACTGCATCCCCAGTGGTGCAAGTGCACTCTCTCGAGTCACTGCACTACATCCCCAGTGGTGCCAGTGCACTCTCTGGACTCACTGCAGTGCATCCCCAGTGGTGCCAGTGCACTCTCTGGACTCACTGCAGTGCATCCCCAGTGGTGCCAGTGAAGTCTCTGGACTCACTGCACTGCATCCCCAGTGGTGCCAGTGCAATCTCTGGACTCACTGCACTGCATCCCCAGTGGTGCCAGTGCACTCTCTGGACTCACTGCAGTGCATCCCCAGTGGTGCCAGTGCACTCTCTGGACTCACTGCACTGCATCCCCAGTGGTGCCAGTGCACTCGCTGGAGTCACAGCACTGCATCCCCAGTGGTGCCAGTGCACTCTCTGGACTCACTGAAGTGCATCCCCAGTGGTGCCAGTGCACTCTCTGGACTCACTGCACTGCATCCCCAGTGGTGCCACTGCACTCTCTGGACTCACTGCACTGCTTCCCCAGTGGTGCCAGTACACTCACTGGACTCACTGCACTGCATCCCCAGTGGTGCCAGTGCACTCTCTGGACTCACTAAACTGCATCACCAGTGGTGTCTCTGCACTCTCTGGACTCACTGCACTGCTTCCCCAGTGGTGCCAGTGCACTCACTGGACTCACTGCAGTGCATCCCCAGTGGTGCCAGTGCACTCTCTGGACTCACTGCAGTGCATCCCCAGTGGTGCCAGTGCACTCTCTGGACTCACTGCACTGCATCCCCAGTGGTGCCTGTGCGCTCTCTGGAGTCACAGCACTGCATCCCCAGTGGTGCCAGTGCAATCTCTGGACTCACTGCACTGCATCCCCAGTGGTGCCAGTGCACTCTCTGGACTCACTGAAGTGCATCCCCAGTGGTGCCAGTGCAATCTCTGGACTCAATGCACTGCATCCCCAGTGGTGCCAGTGCACTCTCTGGACTCACTGCACTGCATCCCCAGTGGTGCCAGTGCAATCTCTGGACTCACTGTAGTGCATCCCCAGTGGTGCCAGTGCACTCTCTGGACTCACTGCAGTGCATTACCAGTGGTGCCAGTGCACTCTCTGGACTCACTGCACTGCATCCCCAGTGGTGCCAGTGCACTCTCTGCACTCACTGCACTGCATTCCCAGTGGGGCCAGTGAAGTCTCTGGACTCACTGCACTGCATCACCAGTGGTGCCAGTGCACTCTCTGGACTCACTGCACTGCATCCCCACTGCTGCCAGTTCACTCTGTGGACTCACTGAAGTGCATCCCCTTTTGTGCCAGTGCACTCTCTGGACTCACTGAAGTGCATTCTCAGTGGTGCCAGTGCACTCTCTGGACTCATTGCAGTGCATCCCCAGTGGTGCCAGTGCACTCTCTGGACTCACTGCAGTGCATCCCCAGTGGTGCCAGTGCACTCTCTGGACTCACTGCACTGCATCCCCAGTGGTGCAAGTGCACTCTCTCGAGTCACTGCACTACATCCCCAGTGGTGCCAGTGCACTCTCTGGACTCACTGAAGTGCATCGCCATTGGTGCCAGTGCACTCTCTGCACTCACTTCTCTGCATTCCCAGTGGTGCCAGTGAAGTCTCTGGACTCACTGCACTGCATCCCCAGTGGTGCCAGTGCAATCTCTGGACTCACTGCACTGCAGCCCCAGTGGTGCCAGTGCACTCTCTGGACTCACTGCAGTGCATCCCCAGTGGTGCCAGTGCACTCTCTGGACTCACTGCAGTGCATCCCCAGTGGTGTCAGTGCACTCTCTGGACTCACTGAAGTGCATCACCAGTGGTGCCAGTGCGCTCTCTGGAGTCACAGCACTGCATCCCCAGTGGTGCCAGTGCAATCTCTGGACTCACTGCACTGCATCCCCAGTGGTGCCAGTGCACTCTCTGGACTCACTGAAGTGCATCCCCATTGGTGCCATTGCACTCTCTGCACTCACTGCACTGCATCCCCAGTGGTGCCAGTGCACTCACTGGACTGACTACACTGCATCCCCAGTGGTGCCAGTGCGCTCTCCGGAGTCACAGCACTGCATCCCCAGTGGTGCCAGTGCACTCACTGGACACACTGTACTGCATCACAGGTGGTGCCAGTGCACTCTCTGCACTCACTGCACAGCATCCCCAGTGGTGCCAGTGCATTCACTGGACTCACTGGACTGCATCACCAGTGGTGCCAGTGCACTCTCTGGACTCACTGCAGTGCATCCCCAGTGGTGCCAGTGCACTCTCTGGACTCACTGCAGTGCATCCCCTGTGGTGCCAGTGCAGTCTCTGGACTCACTGCACTGCATCCCCAGTGGTGCCAGAGCACTCTCTGGACTCACTGCACTGCATCCCCAGTGGTGCCAGTGCACTCTCTGGACTCACTGCACCGCATCCCCAGTGGTGTCAGTGCACTCTCTGGACTCAGTGCACTGCATCCCCTGTGGTGCCAGTGCACTCTCTGGACTCACTGCAGTGCATCCCCAGTGGTGCCAGTGCACTCTCTGGACTCACTGCACTGCATCCCCAGTGGTGCCAGTGCAATCTCTGGACTCACTGTAGTGCATCCCCAGTGGTGCCAGTGCACTCTCTGGACTCACTGCAGTGCATCCCCAGTGGTGCCAGTGCACTCTCTGGACTCACTGCAGTGCATCCCCAGTGGTGCCAGTGCACTCTCTGGACTCACTGCAGTGCATCCCCAGTGGCGCCAGTGCACTCTCTGGACTCACTGCACTGCATCCCCAGTGGTGCCAGTGCACTCTCTGCACTCACTGCACTGCATACCCAGTGGTGCCAGTGAAGTCTCTGCACTCACTGCACTGCATCCCCAGTGGTGCCAGTGCACTCTCTGGACTCACTGCACTGCATCCCCACTGCTGCCAGTGCACTCTCTGGACTCACTGCACTGCATCCCCAGTGGTGCCAGTGCACTCTCTGGACTCACTGCACTGCATCCCCAGTGGTGCCAGTGCACTCTCTCGAGTCACTGCACTACATCCCCAGTAGTGCCAGTGCACTTCACTGGACTCACTGTACTGCATCATCGGTGCTGCCAGTGCACTCTCTGGACTCACTGCACTGCATCCCCAGTGGTGCCAGTGTACTCTCTGGACTCACTGCACTGCAGGCCCTGTGGTACCAGTGCACTCACTGGATTCACTGTACTGCATCACCAGTGGTGCCAGTGCACTCTCTGGACTCACTGCACTGCATCCCCAGTGGTGCCAGTGCATTCACTGGACTCACTGTACTGCATCTCCAGTGGTGCCAGTGCACTCTCTGGACTCACTGCACTGCATCCCCAGTGGTGCCAGTGAGCTCTCTGGACTCACTGCACTGCATCCCCAGTGGTGCTAGTGCAGTCTCTGGACTCACTGCAGTGCATCCCCAGTGGTGCCAGTGCACTCTCTGGACTCACTGAAGTGCATCCCCAGTGGTGCCAGTACACTCACTGGACTCACTGCACTGCATCCCCAGTGGTGCCAGTGCACTCTCTGGACTCATTGCACTGCATCCCCAGTGGTGCCAGTGCACTCTCTGGACTCACTGTAGTGCATCCCCAGTGGTGCCAGTGCACTCTCTGGACTCACTGCACTGCATGTCCAGTGGTGCCAGTGCACTCTCTGGACTCACTGTAGTGCATCCCCACTAGTGCCAGTGCACTATGTGGACTCACTGTACTGCATCACCAGTGGTGACAGTGCACTCTCTGGACTAACTGCAGTGCATCCCCAGTGGTGCCAGTGCACTCTCTGGACTCACTGCACTGCATCCCCAGTGGTGCCAGTGCACTCTCTGGACTCACTGCAGTGCATCCGCAGTGGTTCCAGTGCACTCTCTGGACTCACTGCAGTGCATCCCCAGTGGCGCCAGTGCACTCTCTGTACTCACTGCACTGCATCCCCAGTGGTGCCAGTGCACTCTCTGCACTCACTGCACTGCATTCCCAGTGGTGCCAGTGAAGTCTCTGGACTCACTGCACTGCATCCCCAGTGGTTCCAGTGCACGCTCTGGACTCACTGCACTGCATCCCCACTGCTGCCAGTGCACTCTCTGGACTCACTGCACTGCATCCCCAGTGGTGCCAGTGCACTCTCTGGACTCACTGCACTGCATCCCCAGTGGTGCCAGTGCACTCTCTCGAGTCACTGCACTACATCCCCAGTAGTGCCAGTGCACTTCACTGGACTCACTGTACTGCATCATCGGTGGTGCCAGTGTACTCTCTGGACTCACTGCACTGCATCCCCACTGGTGCCAGTGTACTCTCTGGACTCACTACACTGCAGGCCCAGTGGTACCAGTGCACTCACTCTACTCACTGTACTGCATCACCAGTGGTGCCAGTGCACTCTCTGGACTCACTGCACTGCATCCCCAGTGGTTCCAGTGCATTCACTGGACTCACTGTACTGCATCTCCAGTGGTGCCAGTGCACTCTCTGGACTCACTGAGGTGCATTCTCAGTGGTGCCAGTGCACTCTCTGGGCTCACTGAAGTGCATTCTCAGTGGTGCCAGTGCACTCTCTGGGCTCACTGAAGTGCATCCCCAGTGGTGCCAGTACACTCACTGGACTCACTGCACTGCATCCCCAGTGGTGCCAGTGCACTCTCTGGACTCACTGTAGTGCATCCCCAGTGGTGCCAGTGCACTCTCTGGACTCACTGCACTGCATCCCCAGTGGTGCCAGTGCACTCTCTGGACTCACTGTAGTGCATCCCCAGTGGTGCCAGTGCACTCTCTGGACTCACTGCACTGCATCCCCAGTGGTGCCAGTGCAATCTCTGGACTCACTTCTCTGCATCCCCAGTGGTGCCAGTGCACTCTGTGGAGTCACTGAAGTGCATCCCCAGTGGTGCCAGTGCACTCTCTGGACTCACTGTACTGCATCCCCACTGGTGCCAGTGCACTATGTGGACTCACTGTACTGCATCCCCAGTGGTGACAGTGCACTCTCTGGACTAACTGCAGTGCATCCCCAGTGGTGCCAGTGCACTCACTGGACTCACTGCACTGCATCCCCAGTGGTGCCAGTGCACTCTCTGGTCTCACTGCAGTGCATCCCCAGTGGTGCCAGTGCACTCTCTGGACTCACTGCACTGCATCCCCAGTGGTGCCAGTGCACTCTCTGGACTCACTGCAGTGCATCCCCAGTGGTGTCAGTGCACTCTCTGGACTCACTGTACTGCACCCCCAGTGGTGCCAGTGCACTCACTGGACTGACTGCACTGCATCCCCAGTGGTGCCAGTGCGCTCTCTGGAGTCACAGCACTGCATCCCCAGTGGTGCCAGTGCACTCACTGGACTCACTGCACTGCATCACAGGTGGTGCCAGTGCACTCTCTGGACTCACTGCAGTGAATCCCCGGTGGTGCCAGTGTACTCTCTGCAGTCACTGCACTGCATCCCCAGTGGTGCCAGTGCACTCACTGGACTGCATCCCCAGTGGTGCCAGTGCACTCTCTGGACTCACTGCACTGCATCCCCAGTGGTGCCAGTGTACTCTCTGGACTCACTGCAGTGCATCCCCAGTGGTGCCAGAGCACTCTCTGTACTCACTGCACAGCATCCCCAGTGGTGCCAGTGCATTCACTGGACTCACTGGACTGCATCACCAGTGGTGCCAGTGCACTCTCTGGACTCACTGCAGTGCATCCCCAGTGGTGCCAGTGCGCTCTCCGGAGTCACAGCACTGCATCCCCAGTGGTGCCAGTGCACTCACTGGACACACTGTACTGCATCACAGGTGGTGCCAGTGCACTCTCTGCACTCACTGCACAGCATCCCCAGTGGTGCCAGTGCATTCACTGGACTCACTGGACTGCATCACCAGTGGTGCCAGTGCACTCTCTGGACTCACTGCAGTGCATCCCCAGTGGTGCCAGTGCACTCTCTGGACTCACTGCAGTGCATCCCCAGTGGTGCCAGTGCAGTCTCTGGACTCACTGCACTGCATCCCCAGTGGTGCCAGAGCACTCTCTGGACTCACTGCACTGCATCCCCAGTGGTGCCAGTGCACTCTCTGGACTCACTGCACCGCATCCCCAGTGGTGTCAGTGCACTCTCTGGACTCAGTGCACTGCATCCCCTGTGGTGCCAGTGCACTCTCTGGACTCACTGCAGTGCATCCCCAGTGGTGCCAGTGCACTCTCTGGACTCACTGCACTGCATCCCCAGTGGTGCCAGTGCAATCTCTGGACTCACTGTAGTGCATCCCCAGTGGTGCCAGTGCACTCTCTGGACTCACTGCAGTGCATCCCCAGTGGTGCCAGTGCACTCTCTGGACTCACTGCAGTGCATCCCCAGTGGTGCCAGTGCACTCTCTGGACTCACTGCAGTGCATCCCCAGTGGCGCCAGTGCACTCTCTGGACTCACTGCAGTGCATCCCCAGTGGTGCCAGTGCACTCTCTGCACTCACTGCACTGCATACCCAGTGGTGCCAGTGAAGTCTCTGCACTCACTGCACTGCATCCCCAGTGGTGCCAGTGCACTCTCTGGACTCACTGCACTGCATCCCCACTGCTGCCAGTGCACTCTCTGGACTCACTGCACTGCATCCCCAGTGGTGCCAGTGCACTCTCTGGACTCACTGCACTGCATCCCCAGTGGTGCCAGTGCACTCTCTCGAGTCACTGCACTACATCCCCAGTAGTGCCAGTGCACTTCACTGGACTCACTGTACTGCATCATCGGTGCTGCCAGTGCACTCTCTGGACTCACTGCACTGCATCCCCAGTGGTGCCAGTGTACTCTCTGGACTCACTGCACTGCAGGCCCTGTGGTACCAGTGCACTCACTGGATTCACTGTACTGCATCACCAGTGGTGCCAGTGCACTCTCTGGACTCACTGCACTGCATCCCCAGTGGTGCCAGTGCATTCACTGGACTCACTGTACTGCATCTCCAGTGGTGCCAGTGCACTCTCTGGACTCACTGCACTGCATCCCCAGTGGTGCCAGTGAGCTCTCTGGACTCACTGCACTGCATCCCCAGTGGTGCTAGTGCAGTCTCTGGACTCACTGCAGTGCATCCCCAGTGGTGCCAGTGCACTCTCTGGACTCACTGAAGTGCATCCCCAGTGGTGCCAGTACACTCACTGGACTCACTGCACTGCATCCCCAGTGGTGCCAGTGCACTCTCTGGACTCATTGCACTGCATCCCCAGTGGTGCCAGTGCACTCTCTGGACTCACTGTAGTGCATCCCCAGTGGTGCCAGTGCACTCTCTGGACTCACTGCACTGCATGTCCAGTGGTGCCAGTGCACTCTCTGGACTCACTGTACTGCATCCCCACTAGTGCCAGTGCACTATGTGGACTCACTGAACTGCATCCCCAGTGGTGACAGTGCACTCTCTGGACTAACTGCAGTGCATCCCCAGTGGTGCCAGTGCACTCTCTGGACTCACTGCACTGCATCCCCAGTGGTGCCAGTGCACTCTCTGGACTCACTGCAGTGCATCCGCAGTGGTTCCGGTGCACTCTCTGGACTCACTGCTGTGCATCCCCAGTGGCGCCAGTGCACTCTCTGTACTCACTGCACTGCATCCCCAGTGGTGCCAGTGCACTCTCTGCACTCACTGCACTGCATTCCCAGTGGTGCCAGTGAAGTCTCTGGACTCACTGCACTGCATCCCCAGTGGTTCCAGTGCACGCTCTGGACTCACTGCACTGCATCCCCACTGCTGCCAGTGCACTCTCTGGACTCACTGCACTGCATCCCCAGTGGTGCCAGTGCACTCTCTGGACTCACTGCACTGCATCCCCAGTGGTGCCAGTGCACTCTCTCGAGTCACTGCACTACATCCCCAGTAGTGCCAGTGCACTTCACTGGACTCACTGTACTGCATCATCGGTGGTGCCAGTGTACTCTCTGGACTCACTGCACTGCATCCCCACTGGTGCCAGTGTACTCTCTGGACTCACTACACTGCAGGCCCAGTGGTACCAGTGCACTCACTCTACTCACTGTACTGCATCACCAGTGGTGCCAGTGCACTCTCTGGACTCACTGCACTGCATCCCCAGTGGTTCCAGTGCATTCACTGGACTCACTGTACTGCATCTCCAGTGGTGCCAGTGCACTCTCTGGACTCACTGAGGTGCATTCTCAGTGGTGCCAGTGCACTCTCTGGGCTCACTGAAGTGCATTCTCAGTGGTGCCAGTGCACTCTCTGGGCTCACTGAAGTGCATCCCCAGTGGTGCCAGTACACTCACTGGACTCACTGCACTGCATCCCCAGTGGTGCCAGTGCACTCTCTGGACTCACTGTAGTGCATCCCCAGTGGTGCCAGTGCACTCTCTGGACTCACTGCACTGCATCCCCAGTGGTGCCAGTGCACTCTCTGGACTCACTGTAGTGCATCCCCAGTGGTGCCAGTGCACTCTCTGGACTCACTGCACTGCATCCCCAGTGGTGCCAGTGCAATCTCTGGACTCACTTCTCTGCATCCCCAGTGGTGCCAGTGCACTCTGTGGAGTCACTGAAGTGCATCCCCAGTGGTGCCAGTGCACTCTCTGGACTCACTGTACTGCATCCCCACTGGTGCCAGTGCACTATGTGGACTCACTGTACTGCATCCCCAGTGGTGACAGTGCACTCTCTGGACTAACTGCAGTGCATCCCCAGTGGTGCCAGTGCACTCACTGGACTCACTGCACTGCATCCCCAGTGGTGCCAGTGCACTCTCTGGTCTCACTGCAGTGCATCCCCAGTGGTGCCAGTGCACTCTCTGGACTCACTGCACTGCATCCCCAGTGGTGCCAGTGCACTCTCTGGACTCACTGCAGTGCATCCCCAGTGGTGTCAGTGCACTCTCTGGACTCACTGTACTGCACCCCCAGTGGTGCCAGTGCACTCACTGGACTGACTGCACTGCATCCCCAGTGGTGCCAGTGCGCTCTCTGGAGTCACAGCACTGCATCCCCAGTGGTGCCAGTGCACTCACTGGACTCACTGCACTGCATCACAGGTGGTGCCAGTGCACTCTCTGGACTCACTGCAGTGAATCCCCGGTGGTGCCAGTGTACTCTCTGCAGTCACTGCACTGCATCCCCAGTGGTGCCAGTGCACTCACTGGACTGCATCCCCAGTGGTGCCAGTGCACTCTCTGGACTCAATGCACTGCATCCCCAGTGGTGCCAGTGTACTCTCTGGACTCACTGCAGTGCATCCCCAGTGGTGCCAGAGCACTCTCTGTACTCACTGCACTGCATCCCCAGTGGTGCCAGTGCACTCTCTGGACTCACTGCACTGCATCCCCAGTGGTGTCAGTGCACTCTCTGGACTCACTGAAGTGCATACCCAGTTGTGCCAGTGCACTCTCTGGACTCAATGCACTGCATCCCCAGTGGTGCCAGTGCACTCTCTGGACTCAGTGCACTGCATCCCCAGTGGTGCCAGTGCAATCTCTGGACTCACTGTAGTGCATCCCCAGTGGTGCCAGTGCACTCTCTGGAGTGACTGCAGTGCATCCCCAGTGGTGCCAGTGCACTCTCTGGACTCACTGTACTGCATCACCATTGGTGCCAGTGCACTCTCTGGACTCACTGCACTGCATCCCCAGTGGTGCCAGTGCACTCTCTGGAGTCACTGAAGTGCATCCCCAGTGGTGCCAGTGCACTCTCTGGACTCACTGCACTGCATGCCCAGTGGTGCCAGTGCACTCTCTGGACTCACTGTACTGCATCCCCACTGGTACCAGTGCACTCTGTGGACTCACTGTACTGCATCCCCAGTGGTGACAGTGCACTCTCTGGACTCACTGCAGTGCATCCCCAGTGGTGCCAGTGCACTCTCTGGACTCACTGCAGTGCATCCCCAGTGGTGCCAGTGCACTCTCTGGACTCACTGCACTGCATCCCCAGTGGTGCCAGTGCACTCTCTGGACTCACTGCAGTGCATCCACAGTGGTGCCAGTGCACTCACTGGACTCACTGCAGTGCATTCCCTCTGGTGCCAGTGCACTCTCTGGACTCACTGCACTGCATCCCCAGTGGTGCCAGTGCACTCTCTGGACTCACTGCACTGCATCCCCAGTGGTGCGAGTGCATTCTCTGGACTCACCGGGGTGCATCACCAGTGGTGCCAGTGCACTCTCTGGACTCACTGAGGTGCATCCCCAGTGGTGCCAGTGCACTCTCTGGAGTCACTGAAGTGCATCCCCAGTGGTGCCAGTGCACTCTCTGGACTCACTGCACTGCATCCCCAGTGGTGCCAGTGCACTCTCTGGACTCACTGAACTGCATCCCCAGTGGTGCCAGTGCACTCTCTGGACTCACTGCATGCATCCCCAGTGCTGCCAGTGCACTCTCTGGACTCACTGCACTGCATCCCTAGTGGTGCCACTGCACTCTCTGGACTCACTGCAGTGAATCCCCGGTGGTGCCAGTGTACTCTCTGCAGTCACTGCACTGCATCCCCAGTGGTGCCAGTGCACTCACTGGACTGCATCCCCAGTGGTGCCAGTGCACTCTCTGGACTCACTGCACTGCATCCCCAGTGGTGCCAGTGTACTCTCTGGACTCACTGCAGTGCATCCCCAGTGGTGCCAGAGCACTCTCTGGACTCACTGCACTGCATCCCCAGTGGTGCCAGTGCACTCTCTGGACTCACTGCACTGCATCCCCAGTGGTGTCAGTGCACTCTCTGGACTCACTGAAGTGCATACCCAGTTGTGCCAGTGCACTCTCTGGACTCAATGCACTGCATCCCCAGTGGTGCCAGTGCACTCTCTGGACTCAGTGCACTGCATCCCCAGTGGTGCCAGTGCAATCTCTGGACTCACTGTAGTGCATCCCCAGTGGTGCCAGTGCACTCTCTGGACTCACTGCAGTGCATCACCAGTGGTGCCAGTGCACTCTCTGGACTCACTGCACTGCATCCCCAGTGGTGCCAGTGCACTCTCTGGAGTCACTGAAGTGCATCCCCAGTGGTGCCAGTGCACTCTCTGGACTCACTGCACTGCATCCCCAGTGGTGCCAGTGCACTCTCTGGACTCACTGTACTGCATCCCCACTGGTACCAGTGCACTCTGTGGACTCACTGTACTGCATCCCCAGTGGTGACAGTGCACTCTCTGGACTCACTGCAGTGCATCCCCAGTGGTGCCAGTGCACTCTCTGGACTCACTGCACTGCATCCCCAGTGGTGCCAGTGCACTCTCTGGACTCACTGCACTGCATCCCCAGTGGTGCCAGTGCACTCTCTGGACTCACTGCAGTGCATCCACAGTGGTGCCAGTGCACTCACTGGACTCACTGCAGTGCATTCCCTCTGGTGCCAGTGCACTCTCTGGACTCACTGCACTGCATCCCCAGTGGTGCCAGTGCACTCTCTGGACTCACTGCACTGCATCCCCAGTGGTGCGAGTGCATTCTCTGGACTCACCGGGGTGCATCACCAGTGGTGCCAGTGCACTCTCTGGACTCACTGAGGTGCATCCCCAGTGGTGCCAGTGCACTCTCTGGAGTCACTGAAGTGCATCCCCAGTGGTGCCAGTGCACTTTCTGGACTCTCTGCACTGCATCCCCAGTGGTGCCAGTGCACTCACTGGACTCACTGCAGTGCATCCCCACTGGTGCCAGTGCACTCTCTGGACTCACTGCACTGCATCCCCAGTGGTGCCAGTGCACTCTCTGGACTCACTGCACTGCATCCCCAGGGGTTCCAGCGCACTCTCTGGACTCATTGCACTGCATCCCCACTGGTGCTAGTGCACTCTGTGGACTCACTGCAGTGCATCCCCAGTGGTGCCAGTGCACTCTCTGGACTCACTGAAGTGCATTCTCAGTGGTGCCAGTGCACTCTCTGGACTCACTTCAGTGCATCCCCAGTGGTGCCAGTGCACTCTCTGGACTCACTGCAGTGCATCCCCAGTGGAGCCAGTGCACTCTCTGGACTCACTGCAGTGCATCCGCAGTGGTGCCATTGCACTCTCTGGACTCACTGCACTGCATCTCCAGTGGTGCCAGTGCACTCTCTGGACTCACTGCACTGCATCCCCAGTGCTGCCAGTGCACTCTCTTGAGTCACTGCACTGCATCCCCTGTGGTGCAAGAGCACTCTCTGGACTCACAGCAGTGCTCACCAGTCGTGCCAGTGCACTCTCTGGACTCACTGCACTGCATCCCCAGTGGTGCCAGTGCACTCTCTGGACTCACTGCACTGCATCCCCAGTGGTGCTAGTGCACTGTGTGGACTCACTGTACTGCATCCCCAGTGGTGTCAGTGCAATCTCTGGACTCACTGCAGTGCATACCCTGTGGTGCCAGTGCACTCTCTGGACTCACTGAAGTGCATCCCCAGTGGTGCCAGTGCACTCTCTGGACTCACTGCACTGCATCCCCAGTAGTGACAGTGCACTCTCTGGACTCACTGCACTGCATCCCCAGTGGTGCCAGTGCACTCACTGGATTCACTGCACTGCATCCCCAGTGGTGCCAGTGCACTCTCTGGACTCACTGCACTGCATCCCCAGTGGTGCCAGTGCACTCTGTGGACTCACAGTACTGCATCCCCAGTGGTGACAGTGCACTCTCTGGACTCACTGCAGTGCATCCCCAGTGGTGCCAGTGCACTCTCTGGACTCACTGCAGTGCATCCCCAGTGGTGCCAGTGCACTCTCTGGACTCACTGCACTGCATCCCCAGTGGTGCCAGTGCAGTCTCTGGAGTAACTGCACTGCATCCCCACTGGTGCCAAAGCACTCTCTGGACTCACTGCAGTGCATCCCCAGTGGTGCCACTGCACTCTCTGGACTCACTGCAGTGTATCCCCAGTGGTGCCAGTGCACTCTCTGGACTCATTGAAGTGCATTCTCAGTGGTGCCTGTGCACTCTCTGGACTCACTGCACTGCATCCCCAGTGGTGCCAGTACACTCACTGGACTCACTGCACTGCATCCCCAGTGGTGCCAGTGCACTCTCTGGACTCACTAAACTGCATCACCAGTGGTGCCACTGCACTCTCTGGACTCACTGCACTGCTTCCCCAGTGGTGCCAGTGCACTCTCTGGACTCAATGCACTGCATCCCCAGTGGTGCCAGTGCAATCTCTGGACTCACTGTAGTGCATCCCCAGTGGTGCCAGTGCACTCTCTGGACTCACTGCAGTGCATCCCCAGTGGTGCCAGTGCACTCTCTGGACTCACTGCAGTGCATCACCAGTGGTGCCAGTGCACTCTCTGGACTCACTGAAGTGCATCCCCAGTGGTGCCAGTGCACTCTCTGGACTCACTGCACTGCATCCCCAGTGGTGCCAGTGCACTCTCTGGACTCACTGCAGTGCATCCCCAGTGGCGCCAGTGCACTCTCTGGACTCACTGCACTGCATCCCCAGTGGTGCCAGTGCACTCTCTGCACTCACTGCACTGCATTCCCAGTGGTGCCAGTGAAGTCTCTGGACTCACTGCACTGCATCACCAGTGGTGCCAGTGCACTCTCTGGACTCACTGCACTGCATCCCCACTGCTGCCAGTGCACTCTGTGGACTCACTGAAGTGCATCCCCAGTGGTGCCAGTGCACTCTCTGGACTCACTGAAGTGCATTCTCAGTGGTGCCAGTGCACTCTCTGGACTCACTGCAGTGCATCCCCAGTGGTGCCAGTACACTCACTGGACTCACTGCACTGCATCCCCAGTGGTGCCAGTGCACTCTCTGGACTCACTAAACTGCATCACCAGTGGTGTCTCTGCACTCTCTGGACTCACTGCACTGCTTCCCCAGTGGTGCCAGTGCACTCACTGGACTCACTGCAGTGCATCCCCTGTGGTGCCAGTGCACTCTCTGGACTCACTGCAGTGCATCCCCTGTGGTGCCAGTGCACTCTCTGGACTCACTGCACTGCATCCCCAGTGGTGCCTGTGCGCTCTCTGGAGTCACAGCACTGCATGCCCAGTGGTGCCAGTGCAATCTCTGGACTCACTGCACTGCATCCCCAGTGGTGCCAGTGCACTCTCTGGACTCACTGAAGTGCATTCTCAGTGTTGCCAGTGCACTCTCTGGACTCACTGCACTGCATCCCCAGTGGTGCCAGTGCACTCTCTTGAGTCACCGCACTACATCCCCTGCGGTGCAAGAGCACTCTCTGGACTCACAGCAGTGCATCACCAGTGGTGCCAGTGCACTCTCTGGACTCACTGCACTGCATCCCCAGTGGTGCCAGTGCACTCTCTGGACTCACAGCACTGCATCCCCAGTGGTGCTAGTGCACTGTGTGGACTCACTGTACTGCATTCCCGGTGGTGCCAGTGCAATCTCTGGACTCACTGCACTGCATCCCCAGTGGTGCCAGTGCACTTTCTGGACTCACTGCACTGCATCCCCAGTGGTGCCTGTGCGCTCTCTGGAGTCACAGCACTGCATCCCCAGTGGTGCCAGTGCAATCTCTGGACTCACTGCACTGCATCCCCAGTGGTGCCAGTGCACTCTCTGGACTCACTGCACTGCATTCTCAGTGGTGCCAGTGCACTCTCTGGACTCACTGCACTGCATCCCCAGTGGTGCCAGTGCACTCTCTGGACTCACTGAACTGCATCCCCAGTGGTGCCAGTGCACTCTCTTGAGTCACTGCACTGCATCCCCTGTGGTGCAAGAGCACTCTCTGGACTCACAGCGGTGCATCACCAGTGGTGCCAGTGCACTCTCAGGACTCACTGCACTGCATCCCCAGTGGTGCCAGTGCACTCTCTGGACTCACTGCACTGCATCCCCAGTGGTGCTAGTGCACTGTGTGGATGCACTGTACTGCATTCCCGGTGGTGCCAGTGCAATCTCTGGACTCACTGCAGTGCATCCCCAGTGGTGCCAGTGCACTCTCTGGACTCACTGCACTGCATCCCCAGTGGTGCCTGTGCGCTCTCTGGAGTCACAGCACTGCATCCCCAGTGGTGCCAGTGCAATCTCTGGACTCACTGCACTGCATCCCCAGTGGTGCCAGTGCACTCTCTGGACTCACTGAAGTGCATCCCCAGTGGTGCAAGAGCACTCTCTAGACTCACTGCACTGCATCCCCAGTGGTGCCAGTGCACTCTCTGGACACACTGCACTGCATCCCCAGTGGTGCTAGTGCACTGTGTGGACTCACTGTACTGCATTCCCTCTGGTGCCAGTGCAATCTCTGGACTCACTGCAGTGCATCCCCAGTGGTGCCAGTGCACTCTCAGGACTCACTGCAGTACATCCCCAGTGGTGCCAGTGCACTCTCTGGACTCACTGCAGTGCATCCCCAGTGGTGCCAGTGCACTCTCTGGACTCACTGCACTGCATCCCCAGTAGTGCCAGTGCACTCTCTGGACTCACTGCACTGCATCCCCAGTGGTGCCAGTGCACTCAATGGATTCACTGCACTGCATCCCCAGTGGTGCCAGTGCACTCTCTGGACTCACTGCAGTGCATCCCCAGTGGTGCCAGTGCACTCTCTGGACTCACTGAAGGGCATCCCCACTGGTGCCAGTGCACTCTCTGGACTCATTGAAGTGCATTCTCAGTGGTGCCAGTGCACTCTCTGGACTCACTGCAGTGCGTCCCCAGTGGTGCCAGTACACTTACTGGACTCACTGCACTGCATCCCCAGTGGTGCCAGTGCACTCTCTGGACTCACTAAACTGCATCCCCAGTGGTGCCACTGCACTCTCTGGACTCACTGCACTGCTTCCCCAGTGGTGCCAGTGCACTCACTGGATTCACTGCAGTGCATCCCCACTGGTGCCAGTGCACTCTCTGGACTCACTGCACTGCATCCCCACTGGTGCCAAAGCACTCTCTGGACTCCCAGCACCGCATCACCAGTGGTGCCAGTGCACTCTCTGGACTCACTGCACTGCATCCCCAGTGGTGCCAGTGCACTCTCTGGACTCACTGCACTGCATCCCCAGTGGTGCCAGTGCACTCTCTGGACTCACTGCAGTGCATCCCCAGTGGTGTCACTGCACTCTCTGGACTCACTGCAGTGCATCCCCAGTGGTGCCAGTGCACTCTCTGGACTCACTGAAGTGCATTCTCAGTGGTGCCAGTGCACTCTCTGGACTCACTGCAGTGCATCCCCAGTGGTGCCAGTACACTCACTGGACTCACTGCACTGCATCCCCAGTGGTGCCAGTGCACTCTCTGGACTCACTAAACTGCATCACCAGTGGTGCCACTGCACTCTCTGGACTCACTGCACTGCTTTCTCAGTGGTGCCAGTGCACTCACTGGACTGACTGCAGTGCATCCCCAGTGGTGCCAGTGCACTCTCTGGACTCACTGTACTGCATCACCAGTGGTGCCAGTGCACTCTCTGGACTCACTGCACTGCATCCCCAGTGGTGCCAGTGCACTCTCTGGAGTCACTGAAGTGCATCCCCAGTGGTGCCAGTGCACTCTCTGGACTCACTGCACTGCATGCCCAGTGGTGCCAGTGCACTCTCTGGACTCACTGTACTGCATCCCCACAGGTACCAGTGCACTCTGTGGACTCACTGTACTGCATCCCCAGTGGTGACAGTGCACTCTCTGGACTCACTGCAGTGCATCCCCAGTGGTGCCAGTGCACTCTCTGGACTCACTGCAGTGCATCCCCAGTGGTGCCAGTGCACTCTCTGGACTCACTGCACTGCATCCCCAGTGGTGCCAGTGCACTCTCTGGACTCACTGCAGTGCATCCACAGTGGTGCCAGTGCACTCACTGGACTCACTGCAGTGCATTCCCTCTGGTGGCAGTGCACTCTCTGGACTCACTGCACTGCATCCCCAGTGGTGCCAGTGCACTCTCTGGACTCACTGCAGGGCATCCCCAGTGGTGCGAGTGCATTCTCTGGACTCACCGGGGTGCATCACCAGTGGTGCCAGTGCACTCTCTGGACTCACTGAGGTGCATCCCCAGTGGTGCCAGTGCACTCTCTGGAGTCACTGAAGTGCATCCCCAGTGGTGCCAGTGCACTCTCTGGACTCACTGCACTGCATCCCCAGTGGTGCCAGTGCACTCTCTGGACTCACTGAACTGCATCCCCAGTGGTGCCAGTGCACTCTCTGGACTCACTGCATGCATCCCCAGTGCTGCCAGTGCACTCTCTGGACTCACTGCACTGCATCCCTAGTGGTGCCACTGCACTCTCTGGACTCACTGCAGTGAATCCCCGGTGGTGCCAGTGTACTCTCTGCAGTCACTGCACTGCATCCCCAGTGGTGCCAGTGCACTCACTGGACTGCATCCCCAGTGGTGCCAGCGCACTCTCTGGACTCACTGCACTGCATCCCCAGAGGTGCCAGTGTACTCTCTGGACTCACTGCAGTGCATCCCCAGTGGTGCCAGAGCACTCTCTGGACTCACTGCACTGCATCCCCAGTGGTGCCAGTGCACTCTCTGGACTCACTGCACTGCATCCCCAGTGGTGTCAGTGCACTCTCTGGACTCACTGAAGTGCATACCCAGTTGTGCCAGTGCACTCTCTGGACTCAATGCACTGCATCCCCAGTGGTGCCAGTGCACTCTCTGGACTCAGTGCACTGCATCCCCAGTGGTGCCAGTGCAATCTCTGGACTCACTGTAGTGCATCCCCAGTGGTGCCAGTGCACTCTCTGGACTCACTGCAGTGCATCCCCAGTGGTGCCAGTGCACTCTCTGGACTCACTGTACTGCATCACCAGTGGTGCCAGTGCACTCTCTGGACTCACTGCACTGCATCCCCAGTGGTGCCAGTGCACTCTCTGGAGTCACTGAAGTGCATCCCCAGTGGTGCCAGTGCACTCTCTGGACTCACTGCACTGCATGCCCAGTGGTGCCAGTGCACTCTCTGGACTCACTGTACTGCATCCCCACTGGTACCAGTGCACTCTGTGGACTCACTGTACTGCATCCCCAGTGGTGACAGTGCACTCTCTGGACTCACTGCAGTGCATCCCCAGTGGTGCCAGTGCACTCTCTGGACTCACTGCAGTGCATCCCCAGTGGTGCCAGTGCACTCTCTGGACTCACTGCACTGCATCCCCAGTGGTGCCAGTGCACTCTCTGGACTCACTGCAGTGCATCCACAGTGGTGCCAGTGCACTCACTGGACTCACTGCAGTGCATTCCCTCTGGTGCCAGTGCACTCTCTGGACTCACTGCACTGCATCCCCAGTGGTGCCAGTGCACTCTCTGGACTCACTGCACTGCATCCCCAGTGGTGCGAGTGCATTCTCTGGACTCACCGGGGTGCATCACCAGTGGTGCCAGTGCACTCTCTGGACTCACTGAGGTGCATCCCCAGTGGTAACCGGTGCACTCTCTGGAGTCACTGAAGTGCATCCCCAGTGGTGCCAGTGCACTCTCTGGACTCACTGCACTGCATCCCCAGTGGTGCCAGTGCACTCTCTGGACTCACTGAACTGCATCCCCAGTGGTGCCAG